>NC_052357.1:11246943-11250690 GCF_009727055.1 Benincasa hispida
TATAATTATATACATTAAAAAGAAAAAATTGAAGATGGGTCTCACGGGATCGGGGATGGGGAATCCCTCACCCCACCATGTTGTCAAACCTACTTGAGTCTTGGATGTTAGGTTAGATGTCTTTGTGGTTGTTTAATTGTGTGGAGGGAAGAGAGGCTACATATATATATATATAATGAGAGAATATATGTATTTATTATCATCACATTACAAATTAATGAGAGAATGTCTGTTTTTCTTTTTGGGAAAGAAAAATCTCATATTGATGTCTTGCATTCAATTGCCATACTTTTTGACAGAATATTTGAACCAAATATTGATAAAAACATCAGATTATGGCCTTTTTATTAAAATTATTTCTATTTATAAAGTGCTTTAACGATGCAGATCCAAATTATGCATTCATAAAAAAAAAAGTCGAAAAATCAAACATAGTTTAATTAGTTAAGTCGTTGACAAACTTTAGAATGATCGAATATTTAAATCTTCACACTACCTATCTATTTATTTTGTTCTCTAAATAAAAACCTCATACCGTCGTTCAACAAATATGAAATATTCATTTTTTTTAACGTTAAAAAATGTTAAAATTTGTTTTCAATAAATTACTATTTTTAAAATAAGTCTCTCAAAGGAAAACTAATTTATCTATAATATTCATTATTTCTTGAAAACATAATATAATGTGGCTGTATGTACCAAAGATAATTTTTTCTTGTGGTCAATTTTAACATAATTTAGTAGATAAATATATAAGTAAGTTAACATTTTTTCATTGTTAAAAGACAAATCAACAAGCCAAGTAGTCAACATTACACAAGTCAAATTTTGATGACATGTTATCTATTTGCAACTACTCTAATAAATATCTCCCTTCAATTATTTGCTCATATGACTTTGGAAGAAAAATGGAAAAAAATGAGTGGTTCACCAAAACCTACAAGAATTTCCTTCATTATTGATCTTGTTATTCATCTCTTCTCACCTCATTTTACTTTTCTCATTTTTCATGTCATATTTTCATTTCTTTTTTTAATTTTTCACTCATTTATGTGATGAAATCAAGTGATGAGAAATTATTCACCCCACATATTTTTCTCTTTTTTTTTTTTTTTTCTTTTTTTAATTTGAAGTCTCTTTCTTGTTATTAAGACAATTTTTTCCAATTTTCTAATCTTCTTGATTGTTGGTCTTGAAAAGGAAACCTATTTTATTTATATTTTTTCTAGTTAAACCAAATAAGAATAGTAAAAGTAGCTAAGAGTCAAGGTTTTGTAGGCAATCTAAATGATTTTTTCTTTTTAATGTTTTCAGTTCTATTAAATTGAAGCAAATATGACCGTTAATCTAAATTTTGTTTTTAAAACTATTTTTGAGTGTAATCCAAATAGTTTAATTATAAAAATAATTTTTTTTATATTTTCAATATATACATATTTTAAATAATATGAATATGTTCATAAATATATTTCATATTATAAATTCAATTATTTTTATTAAATTAAAATAAGTATTGGATAAGGTATCAAAATAATAATAAAAGGGAAATGCACCATAAATATATTTTTTTTTCTTTTTTTCTTTTTTTTTTTTGGGTAAAAAACATGACAACGAGTGGACCCAATTTTCAAAAAGAGTAAAAATTTCAAATATATACCTAAAAACACTTTTGCCAATTTTTCTTAACAAATTTACTATCTTTAACATTAAGGGGACGTTTGGAGCAAGGAATTGGTTATTATAATTTTCAATTATTATAATTGGGTTATAATAGTTTGTGTTTGGGTTGTAGATTATTTTAATTTGGACTATAATAGTTTGTGTTTGAGGTATAAACTATTTTAGTTTGAAGAATAAATAGTAAACACTGTAACAAAGAATAAAAAGAATTATGAATGTAAAATAGTAAAAACTATAGCAAATAGAAGTTTTGAAATAATGTTGATTGTAGCTAATTGGAGAATACAAAATAGTATTTACTGTAGCAAAAGATGATTATTATAATCTTAACGTAGTCCTTGCTTCAAACGCACCCTAAGTGTGAAAATTTAAACTTCAACGGAGAAAATGATGCACCTATAAATCTTAGAATAAGCCAAACCAAGCGTAACTTAATTGACATATGAGTATATGGTTTTGTAGTTCAAGTCGCTCTATTCTCAGTTGTACTAACAAATAATAAAAATACTCAATCATATATATATATATATATATTCTAAGCATAAAATGATTTATTTATTTATTTATTTATTTATTTAATAGAAAATGAGGTTCTAGCCACCTAAACAAGTTAGTTGATAATGGTTTGGAATTCTACAAGAGTTCATAGAAAGTTAGTTGATAAGAAAAATAAAATGTTTTTGTATTAATTTTTATTCTAAATTTTTAATTTCATCAAATTATATAGTAAATACCACGAGTTAATGGGGGAAATGGTTCAAAATAAAATAAGCCAACTAATAAAATAGGGGGGAAATGCCTATTTTAACAAATTTGACCAACTAATAATGTTTGATAGATTGCATTCCAATTATCGATAAATATTGTTAATCTTCAACTAAAAAAAGTTGCAGTTTTTATTTTATAATAAATACTTCTCTGTATTATAAATATGTTAAGTTAGGTATAATGTAGATGTCCATTATTAATGTTAATTAGTCATTTGTCACTTATTCATTATCCCATGTGTCATTCATGTATTTCAAGATTACACACTATTGAGGCTCATTTGATAACGATATCATTTCTTGTTTCTTATGCTTGATAACTATTCCTATTTCTTATTTCCTATTTCTTGAAAAAAAAAAAAAAAAAGAACAGAAAACTGTTGGATAACTATTTCTTGTTTCTCGTTTCTTGTATTTTCCCCCCTTACATTTTTCATATTTTATAGTTTAAATATAATCTAACTATATAAAATAAAAAGATATATAGCATGCATTAAAATATAAAAAATAATTATCAAATATTTAAATTATTGAATACACATAAATCCCGATGTAAAATTAATATCGACAATACAATTGTTTCTATCATTCACATGTTGCTCAAATTTGATTTACAATATCATTTCTTACTCAAGTCATTTGTTTTAAATATTAAATGATGTTGACTCAAATATATCTTAATTATATTATTATGTAAATGTCGTGATTGTAAAAATATTAAAATGAACCTAAATGAATATCTTAGTAAACAAGATTTATATTATTGTAAAATTATAATTGGTTTTGGTATGTAAGAAAAATTAAAATATATATACAAAAATCATATTGTAAATTTTAAAATTCAAAATTCAAAAAATATTTATAAATGACAAAATTATTGAAAATATTTACAAATAATAGTAAAATATCACAGTGTATGTGCGATAGATCGTGATAAACAGTGAAATTTTGTTATATTTGTAAATATTTTGGTTTGTTTTCATGTATCTGAAAACAACCCTATTGAAAATTTGAAATTTGAAAATAAAAACAATATATAAATCTAAATATTTGAAATTTTAAAATTCAAAATTAAATTTACATATTTATAAATATTTTGGTTTATTTTTGTATATTTGAAAACAATCTTATTGAAAATTTGAAATTTGAAAATCAAAATAATATATAAATCTAAATATTTGAAAATTCAAAATTCAAAATTAAATTTGCTATATTTATATATATTTTGGTTTATTTTCCTATATTTGAAAATAACTTTACCGAATATTTGAAATTTGAAAATCAAAACAATATATAAATC
>NC_052357.1:11250715-11376483 GCF_009727055.1 Benincasa hispida
ATACTATCGAAATAAAATATTCATTATTATAGTATTATCAAATTTAATGTAGTATTAAAATCATTGAAGCCTGCAATAAATAACATTAAAATTATATTTAACTATAACGAAAAAATATAACATACATACTTTTTAACTTAGAACTGTAGTAGCGACACCAACTCTTCATGATTAATATAGTTGTTAATTTTCACTCAACAGCACACAACAGAACACAGGATACCGTGAGAAAAATTAGATAATAAATAGGAATGTAATATTAGGAGTAATTATGAGATCAAATAAATTAAATAGTATATTAAATAGACAGTGTATAAATATTAGACTACCTTATAGATAAATCGAAATTAAAAATAACAAAAATGTGTATGTGTTTTCTACCTTTCTCCAAATCTTTTTCTTTATTATTTCACCAATATTTTATGAGTAAGAAACCGCTCGACATAAATGTCATCTTCACACAGAAGCACATTTTGAGATAAGAAGTGAATAGTCTGGATGAACATTCAAACCTATTATTAAATTCCTTTTCTCTTTTCTTTTTCTTTTTTCTCTAATTTTTGAAGGTATAATCCAATCAGTTTTAGTGACACTCTTTATATTTTTTTTCTAACATTTTGTTATAAATTCTCCTAAAAATTTTGTCCAAAAAGTTATTTTAAACTTCTAACAAAAATATTTTTCTCCTATTACTATTTCTAATTTATTTAAATTTACTAATATTGTTCCAAATTAAAACTTTCTATTTCCTTTTATTATTTATTTTTCTCTATATATTTTTTATTATTATTTTTCGTTTCCTTCTTATTTTATATTTAATTTTTTCTCTAATATTTTATTTATATTTCTTTTATTAATTATATCTTTATTTTATTTATATTTTATTTGTTTCTTATTTTTATTTTATATTTTATATAATTTAATTTTAATTTTCGAATTATTTCATATATTATTATATTATATTATAATTTTCCCGTATCTGTGTTCTCGTTGTGTGCTGTTGAGCTCCGCAAATTCACAATATATTATCAGCACGAGCTCCTGTCGTTTTCCTCGCTAAAGGTAGGTCCTAAAAGTATGTATGTTTTTTCCTCCTCGTTATAGTTAACCAATTTAATGTTATTTTGTATATTTAATATCTATTAAATTTCTAATATAAATACAATATTTTATGATAGTATTGTCATGATAAATCTCGTAAAATTAGAATTTGTCGCCCTTGATATTAACGGTAGTAAACATTTGTCATGGATATATGATGCCGAAATCGACCTGGATGCTATGAATCTTGGAGAGACTATTAAAGAAGTAAATATGATATCCAGTCAGAATAAAGAAAAAAATTATGATTTTCCTTTCTCATCATCTCCACGAGAGGTTGAAAATAGAGTATCTTAGAATAAAAGATTTCCATATCTTGTGGAAAAATTTGAAAGAGATGTAAGATCATAAAAAAACAGATATTCTTCCTAAAGTTTGTTATGGGCGGATGCACTTGAGGCTACAAAATTTCAAATCAGTAAGCGATTACAACTCCGCATTATTTAAAATAAGTTCGAAACTGTTATTATGCAGAGAGAAAATTACTGAAGCTGATATGTTAGAAAAAACATTTTCTACATTTCATGTCTTGAATATGCTCATGCAGCAGCAATAACAAGAGAAAGGTTTTAAACAATATTCTGAACTAATTTCATATCTTCTCGTGGCAGAACAAAATAACAAGTTATTAATGAAAAATCATGATTCTCGACTGGGACGACACCATTCCCTGAAGTGAATGTTGTGTATTTTAATAATAATCGTGGTCGAGTTTGTGACCGTGGCAGAGGAAGAAATAATTATAATTTTCGTGATGGTCGTTCTAATCATTCAAATTTCAAAAGAACCACACAAAATGATTATCACAAAAGAAAAGCTCCATAAGATAAGAGTTTAGAAAATGTTGAAAATAAATGCTTCCTATGTGGAATGACTAGACATTAGTCATATACCTCGTTAAAGCACATAGTTGATCTCTATTAAGCATCCCAGAAGGAAAAAAAGAAAAATGTTGAAGCAAATTTTGCATACCAGGATAATGACATATTTGACCCATCTCATGTGACAAATTTGGATGTGACGGACTTCTTTGAATCTCCTGAAGAGAAAATCGGCAGAATTGATGGAACATTAAGTGTTTTCTTAGATTTTGAAAATATCTAAACTTATTTTTTTTTATTTTGTTCATCTCCATGTTTTTTGTCCTCTTGGTAAATGTTAACCTTTGTATATTCCAAATATTGTTTTTCTTATTAAAATTATTTTTTTAATGAAGAAACTTGGATTATTTTCATATGTTGGGTGACTAAAAAATGAGTAAATAAGATCTATCTCTGGCAAATAGTATAACTACACATAAAATACTTATGAGTAGAAAATATTTTTCAAAACTGACAATGCTGGAGGCAAAAGTTAGTACAATATCAGCTTCTACAAACCTAATTGAAGGGTTTGGAAAAACAAATATTATTTTTCCTAGGAACAAAATTTACAATTAGCAATGCAGTGTTCTCTAGTCAATAAAAAATAAATCTACTTAGTTTTAATGATATAAGTTGCAATGGTTACCACATCGAGACTGACAGAAAGAATAATATGGAGTATCGTTATATCATATCTACTATCTCATATGAAAAACGTATACTAGATGGATAATATTATACTCATATACGAGTAATTGAAACATATGCAACAATGAACCTGAAGTTCATGAATCCAGACATATTTACAATTTGGCATGACAGATTAGGTCATCCAGGGTCTATAATGATGAGAATAATTATTGAGAATTCAAATGGACATTTATTGAACAGCCAAAAGATTCTTCAATCTAATGAATTATCATGTGATGCTTGCTCTCAAGGTAAATTAATCATTAGACCATCACCAAATAAAGTGGGGACTGAATCACATGCATTTTTAGAGCGAATTCATGGTGATATAGACCTATTAACCCACCAAGTAGACTATTTAGATATTTTATGGTATTAATAGATGCATCCAACAGATAGTCACAGGTGTGCTTATTTTCAAGTCGAAATATTGCATTTGCAAGATTACTTACTCAAATAATTAAGTTAAAAATACAATTTCTTTATTGTACAATTAAAACCATTCATCTTGATAATATTGGTAAATTTACATCCCAAGCTTTTGATAATTATTGTATGTCAATTGGGATAAGTGTTAAGCTCATATTCATAAACAAAATGGTTAAGTAGAATCATTCATAAAACGTTTGTAGTTAATTGCTAGATCATTGCTTATGAAAGCTAAGCTTTCTACATCTATATGGGGACATGTTATTTTGCATGCAACATCACTTGTATGCATTAAACCAATATCTTATCATATGTACTCGCCATTATAATTAGCTCATGGCCATGAGCTAAATATTTCCTATCTGGGAATTTTTGGATGTGCAGTATATGTTCCGATTGCTCCACTACGTACTAAGATGGGTCCTTGAAAGAGGTTAGAAATATATATTGGATATGATTCTCCATCAATTATCAAATACCTTGAACCTTTATTGGGTGATGTATTTACTGCACGATTTTTTAATTATTGTTTTAATGAGACAAATTTTTCAACATTAGGAGGAGGAATTAAGAAGCTAAGAAAAGAAATTACATGGAATGCATCATTATTGTCTCATTTAGATCCTCGTATATATCAATGTGAACTTAAAGTTCAGAAGATAATTCATTTGCAAAATATAGCAAAGAAAGTAACTAAGTCACATATACCAGCTGCAAATGTTCCATAAAAAATTGATATCCCAACACAACAAGTTATCACTAATGAGTCTAGAACACGTCAAAAGCGTAGTAGACCGGTAGGTTCCAAAGATAAAAATCCTCGAAAAGGAAAAATAATTAATAGTCAAGAAGACTTGGTTGAGGATGTAAATACTCATGAAGAAATTTATAACATGACTAATGAGGAAGGTGGAATACATAAAGATAATAATGAGATTTCAATAAACTATGTCATGATAGGAAGAAGATGGAACCGAACTCATGTAGTTATTGACAAGATTTTTGCAACCAACTAATGAGGAAGGTGGAATACATAAAGATAACTTGATATTATATCTGAAAATGAGGATTCTAAACCAAAATCTATTGAAGAATGTCGACATAGAAAAGATTTGCTTCAGTGGAAAGAAGCAATCAAGACAAAATTAAACTTACTTTCAAAATGTCGGGTTTTTAAATTAGTAGTCTAAATACCAGAAGATGTCAAATCAGTGGGATACAAATGGGTATTTGTGAGGAAAAGAAATGAAAATAATGAGGATCATACAAACAAGACTAGTTGCACAAGATTTTTCACAAAAACTTGGTATTGATTATGAGGAGACATATTCTCCTGTGGTAGATGCAATTACACTAGGATATTTAATTGGTTTAACTGTGTATGAAAGTCTGGATATGCTTCTTATAGATGTAGTCACAACACATTTATATGGATCTCTTGATAATGATATTTATATGAGAACCCAAAATAATTTAAGGTACTTGAAACATATAAATCAAATTCTTGGGAATTTTATTCAATAAAGTTACAGAAATCGCTATACAATCATTTGAGTAGATATTTGTTGAAAGAAGGATATCAAAACAATCCAATATGTCCGTATGTTAGATTTGCTAATATAACTGTATATGTTGATGACTTAAATATAATTGGGACTTCTGAAGAGCTTTACAAGGTAATAGAATATCTTAAGAAAGAATTTGAGATGAAAGATCTTGGAAAATTTTTTTTTTGTCTTGGCTTGTAAATTGAGCATTTAGCAGTTGGGATATTTGTTCATCAATCAACTTTTATAGCAAAAGTTTTGAAAAGATTTTATATGGACAAAACACATATATTGAACATTCCGGAAGTTTGTCTCCTAGACGTTAAGAAAGATATATTTTGACCTCGGGATGACAATAAAGAACTTCTTAGTCCTAAAGTACTATATCATAGTGCAATTGATGCACTTATGTATCTTGCTAATAATACAAGACTATATATTGCATTTTCAGTAAATTTGTTAGCAAGATATAGTTTTTCTCCAACAAAAATATATTGGAACGAAATTAAGCATATACTCTACTATCTCTGAGAAACGATCGACATGAGTTTGTTTTATTCAAATAAATCAAATTTTGATTTAATTGGTTATGCAGATTCTCAATATTTATTTGATCTGCACAAAACTAGATCACAAACAGGTTATCTGTTAATATGTAGAGGAACTACTATATCACAACGATTGGTGAAATAGACTATAATAGCCACTTCCTTCTATCAGGCTGAAATTCTTGCAATTCATGAGGCTATTCGAGAATGTGTATGGCTAAGATCAATAACTCAACATATTCATGAAACATGTGATTAGTCTTCTAGTAAAAATCTTCCAAAGATATTATATGAAGACAACACAACATGCATATCCCAAATCAAAGGAGGATATACTAAAGGAGATAGAACAAAACATATTTCACTGAAGCTTTTCTACACTCATGATCTTGTAGAAAATGGTGATATCACTGTAAAGCAAATTTGCTCGGAAGATAACCTGACAAACTTATTTACAAATGCATTACCTACCACAACCTTTGAAAAACTGGTGCAGAACATTGGGATGCGACGACTCAGAGATCTCAAATGATATTTCCATGAGGAGGAGTAAATACACTTTTTAAGAGTATTAGATTATATGAAATATGTATTCTTTTTCCTTCACTAGGATTCTTTTCCTTGTGGGTTTTTTTTTTCTAATAAGGCTTTAATGAGGCATATTTCATATATAATGGGCATCTAAGGGGGAGTATTATAAATATATTAAATTAGGTGTAATGTAGATGCTCATTATTAGTGTTCATTGACCATGTGTCACTTATCCATAACCCATGTGTTTTCCATGTGTCTCAAGATTACACACTATTGGTGTCTATGTAATCCACCTCCTACTTGCCAAATTGTCGATGAATAGTGACATTTTGTGGGTTTTGAAAGACAAACACATATTGGTGATCAATCCAAAAAGATTGAAGAAAGTGGATAAATCTATTCGTTGTTATTTTATTCTCTATATATTTATATATTATATTATATTTTCTCCATATCTGTGTTCTCGTTGTGCTCCTCAAATTCACAAGACATTTGTTTTAAAATTTCAGTATTATCTACTTTTAATGAATTATGAAATATAATTATGGTACAAAGTTGAAAAGATTTAAAAGAAAACACAGCCCATTCAAAAAAGAAAAAAGAAAAAGGAAAACACATGGTTAAGTTTCTATTAAATTTTATGACTTTTGATGGTTATAATTATAAATTTGTTCATTAATTAAACCCAAAAATTGTTGCAAGATTTGATATTATTAAAATTAGTGAGTTCGTGGAGAATATACATTACTTTTTATTTTGAAAAAGTAGGTGTATTGATGCATGATTTTGGACAGATGAAAAGATAATGTGGGCACCTTGCTATGAGCCTGGGGCTATTGTCCTTGCGCTCGGGTCAAGCTCGCATTGAACAGGTAGACCCTTGTTATGAACAGGTAGCCCTTCCAAGCTCGCATTCAAATCAGTATTCTCTAGTCGGTAGCCCGTCAAAGATAAGCCATATAGGAAGTCATCGTTGCACCTTTAAATCGAATAAAAATTGCAATATTTAAATTAAGCTTAAGGTTGGTCAATTTAATTAAACTAAAAGTGTGTAATAAAAATTGATACAGTATAATATAATAAGGTTGTGGATAAAAATAAAAATTTCTCAATGAAAAAACAGACCAAAATGCAATGTATTTTTTGCTCAAATATTTTATATATAAAATATATAGCCAATCAATACGTCGATACCAACTACCAACTAAATACCAATTGCCTCAACTCTTTAAAATATTATTTCCGAAAATAATAATAATAAATAGTTTCAACTCCGATATTCCGAATTAATTATTGGCAATCTGAAATGGGATAAGTTATTTAATAGGGTTGCACCATATGTCTCTCCAGTTTTAAATACACGAAAGAGATTTTTTATTATTTTTTTTAAAAAAACTAATATTATTATTTAGAAAAGAAGGAATTTATTACGCCACTTGCGCCAAAAGAGAGTCATTTACATACAGATTCAATACCCCAACCAAGGAAAGAAACATTCCAACTTTGACCAAACATCCTAGCTGTAACGATCCAACTCTCCATGCATATTGTATGGATGTTACTTCATGTATGCGTATTATGAGATATAAGACTTTGCTAAGTTAAAATAAGAGAAACAAACCATTTTTATTAAGTGAAGCGCCAAAAGAATAAGAAACATAAAATTCACTGTTCAGGGTATCCCTGAATCTAATTTAGAATAAATTAAGTAAATAAATAAATTAACAAATGAATAAATGAATTAACCAAGAGTTTCAAACGCTGGACTTCTAAACCAAATCATGTCAATTTTTCTTTTTTTAAAAAAATAAGTACGGAAGTGATGTCAAGTCCCAATGGCTGGGTCATAGATTCTTTCCCTTACCTAAAATATATGGAGAGAAAAGAGTGAGTATAAAAATACCCGGCAAGTGACCCACTACTGGGCCCACTAGGTGAATTGTTAGTCTTCCTATCAAGACTCAAGTATACATTACGCATCATAAGTAGAAGCAGAAGTGGCGAACTCGAGAGCATACTTTCATAAGTAGTGATCCCGGAGGGTCACAATCATAAGCATAAGTGTTGATCCTATAGGAACACCAACACATAAACATAAGATGTGAACTTAAAGGCTCAGAAACATACGATGTACACTGCCTGATAAAAATACCAACTGACACCATCCATCCAATCGCGCAACATACAACATTCAGATTTCAAACCAACAATAAACATGTTATCCTAAACTTAGTAACATGACCATAGGTTTTCATATCACTATCAACAATTCATCCATAAGTCAAAATCATAGCAAATTATTCCATTAAAAAAAAAAAAACATGCATTCAACTTAGTCATAAGCATAACATTAACTTGAAGTTTGAAGGCGAATTGGTAGTAAATCACTTACCTCAAGTTTTATGCCCAAATAAGAAGCGAAGTAATCTTTCGCTTAGGCTAGCTTGGATTTTGAATTTAAATTCCTATAAAAAACCATTGAAATAAATTCCCAATTATGACAAAATCCTAAAACTTACAACCATTCATAAGACCCTCAGACTACAACACTTACCCAACACAAGGTTTAGTCCAAAGTCAATTCTAACCTTAAATTAAGGTGCCAAATCAAAAAGTGTCAAGAATCGTCAAGATTAACCTCCTAAGCCATTATGCAACCAAAAACTAAAGTCAAATCTTATGGGTATTCAAGACTATATGAACCTACATCTAAATCCACAACACCTTACCCACAAAATATGCCAAAATCATCCAAAACCACCGTTGAAGTTGTTGCGCAGTGTCACTCAACACCTCGAAACTTCAATCTAAGCTTCAAAATATCATGGGTGTGACTTAAATTAGACCAATACTCAATGGTCATTCAAAACCCATTCAAGAAAATCAGATCAAAACCTTAAATCTTACACAAAATTCAAAGTTTCGACATAATAGAATCAGACAAAGATCGATGGCGACGAGGCGCAGCAACGAGTCATGGTGAAAACGAGTAGCATCGAACAAAATTGGTGGCTATACGGACGTTGGCTCGAGCAATGGCGACTTCCTGGATATGTTGGATTTCGATGTTATATTAGACATGGATTGGTTGGCTACCAACCATGCCATCATAGATTGTTTTAGTAAAGAAGTTATTTTTAGCCCCTCTACGGAAGCTAGTTTTAAGTTCAGAGGAGCCAAGACTGAGGCTTTGCGTAGGTAGTCTCAGCTTTAAAAGTTATGAAGATGGTTAGCCAGGATGCTTGGGGCCTTTTTGTGGATGTAGTTGATGGCTTTTTGGCCCTTAATCACAAATTAATTAATTTTAATAAATTAATTAATCAATGTTTTGATGATAACAAACTCAATTTTTAATTATTGAAAATTTTAGTATTTTAATATATCTATAGCGTAGTGCTCGGAACAATGATTCCAACACCTCTTGAATCATCAAATTGGAGCTAAAACGAAGACGATACGACCGAAACAAGTCTATAGAGAAAATACCGTGGTGGATGACGTGACATAACCAGATCATTTGCATGTAGACATGTATGCTTGAATGGTGGATCATTAAGAGATTAACATATGATGGACTTTTGATTTTTCGATTGATTTAAAAAATGAAATTTAAAAGAAATTTAAAAGGAAAATAAATTTAATATTATTTTATATTTGTGTCGAACGGCTAGTTTTTTTACACATGGTATATTTTTTTTATTGACTTTTAAAAGAATGAATTTAAAAACAAAATGAATTAAAAGGAAAATGAATATAATATTATTTTATGTTTGTGTCTAACGGCTAGTTTTTGACACATGGTATGTTTTTTATTTTTTGGATTAATTTTAAAAAGAAAATGAATTTCAAAAGAAAATGAATTTAATATTATATTTTGTTTGTATCTAACGACTAGTTTAGTTTAAAATCTTCACCATTGATTTTTCTTTCCAAAAATCCAATGGTCTAAATTAATTGTGGTTTCTAAAAATTTTTCCATCTCTATATAAACCATCTTCCTCTCCAAATTTTGTACTAACAAATTTTACATTTCATAGTCCTCCAAAACTCAAAAGTTTCCATTGTTGCTCTCTCTAAGCTCTCAATTTTTTTTCTTTTCATCTTATTCTTGAGAAGGTGTTATTGTATTGTGAGAATAAATTTGTTGAGTGGTTAAACTTGTAAATCCACTCTAGTGAGAGTGGTATTGTGTTCTTAAAAAATTCCAACATTTGTAACGGTTTGATCCTAAACCGTGGAAAGGATCGAGTTGCTCTTGAACCCGTAAAAGGAGCGGTGGTGTAATAGTTGGGCTCTAATCCACGGAAAGAGTCGGAAAAATTTTATTCATATTCCCAAGGCGCTTAGGGGGTGGAGTATGTCGAGTATGACCGAACCATTATAAAAATTATGGTGTCTTCTTCTCTAATTCTTTCTTTTTTATTTTTGCAATTAATTTAAGCAATTTATTGTATGCTTTAGTTTGTTCTAATTTATTTGCTAAAATTTGATAGAATTAAATTATCACACTTTTTGTCATCTTATTTGTTGCATAAATTGAATTTTTCTTATTAATTAGTTTAATTGGGTTAATTTAGAAAAAGGTTTAATTAAAACCTATTCACCCCCCTTTAGGGTTGCCATATCGATCCAACACCAACGCCCAGTACCTGTCTCTTATACACATCTAGATGTGTATAAGAGACAGGGGTTGCCATATTGATCCAACAGTTGATACTAGAGACCTCAAGGTCTCCTTGTCATCCGAGCCAATCGTAAGGGAGTATCTAGAAGTTTTTCTAGAAGATCTTCCTAATCTGCCATCGTACAGAGAGATAGACTTCACTATTGAGTTAGAACTAGGCACCACTCCTATCTCTAAAGCTTCGTATAGAATGGCTCCAGCAAAACTGAAAGAGCTTAAGACCCAGTTTCAAGACTTGCTTGACAAGGGTTTCATACGTCCAAGTATGTCACCATTATTGGGGTTGATGCCCTAAAGTTTCGTGTCTTGTAGTTTGTAAATAGTTTGCACGAACGCTTGTGTTGTATAATATATGATATTTACTTCACATCTTGTTTTTTGTTTCAGTTTCTTGTTTTATTTCCTTTACCTCAAACCAATAAACATAAAATCCTTGGTTATCTGTATGTGACTCAAGCATGTATGTAGTGACATACAAGTGGATCATGTCTTGAGTGATAATCAAAATGGTATATAGTATATGGATATAGAAGGGAAACCTTATCCTGGTAACTCTACGGATGTGGCCAGCTTTGTATAATGGTCACAAGTGTTATGACTTATCACAGATGATCTGATCCTGATCATTCATATTGGGAACATGCGAGCGGGGGCATCCTATACAAAGAGTTTGTATAAGACCTGACCACGAAGTGTTAACGTCTCGTTATATAATACCATTCATGAACGAGACTTCACTTCACTAGGATGATCATAGGTAACATGGCCTCAATCCTGAGTGAGTTGGGAACACCGGTCATTGAGGGTGGTCCTTTGATCTGTATTGGTGCGATTGGTCAAGTCGCCGATTCAAACCTACCATTTTGGGATTCGTCTAATTTGGGAGCTGGGAACTCAGCTACATAAGATAGAATTCACTCATTCCCCGAGGCAGGGGTAAGTAGATAGATTGCTCCCCTAAAGGTTAATTCCAGGGTTTGAACGATGTGGCGCCACACACCTTCTCTTGGCCCGAAAGGTGTTAACATATAGTTGGACTATGTTGTATTGGTCTTAGAGAAATCAGTGATACTTAAGGAGTGAGATATAACTATAGGGGCAAAACGGTAATTTTGTCCAACTGTACTTACGAGCATCTGTGAAGGGTCATCGTACTCATAATTGGTTGTATCCGATGGACACATAAATATATCTGTGGTAAGAAGAGTTCAGTTGTTGGTCTTTAGTAGAATGCCTGACAGTTAACGGATGGTGGATCTCGTGGCTAAAGAGTTTAATCAGCTATTCACAGACCATTAGAGCTTCGAGCCACAGGTCCATTAGGTCCCTTGGGTAGCTTGGATAAAGTCAAGAATTAGTGTTTGGGTTAATTTGAAATGTTCAAATTGACAAGAGAAAGTTCGATTATATATGATATAATTGGACTGGTTAATTATATATGATATAATTGGTTAAATGTATAAGATACATTATTTTGGAGGAAATTAGATATAAATATGATTTATATCAAGTAAAGGAGAAAATACTATAGTAGATATGTGATATCAAACTATAGGGTAAAAATATAATATGATTATATTTATTATTAATTCATTGGTCAATTATATGATAATTAAGCCAATTTTTCACGTTTAGACGTATGTTAGTAGGCTATCATCGGTTATTGTAACCGATGAATTAAAATGAAATTTATTTCATTTTTGAATCGTTCGTAGATTGTCTGAAAAGAGATAGAGGGGCGCCTTGGTGAAATCATAAACGATCGCTTAAGTAAATCGAGAGCCTATACGATAGTCGCTCTGTGCGTAAACAATCGTCCATCTCGCACCTAAACGATCGTACACTACTTCCTACACGATCGGATAGCTTCCCTAAACGATTGTATTGTATGCCGAGTTTGCTACATGATCGTATACCATTTTCTAAACGATCATTTAGTAAAACCTACACGATCGTGTAGTTTCTCTAAACGATTAGCATCTTGCTATACGATAGTGTCTTTTTCCCTCCCACTTGCTTATCGCCTACGCTATCTGTTCTTCCTCCTTCCTCTACCAAATTCACCAAAGACCATGCTTTGGGTTCTCACTCCGAGAATACCTGGGGCTCTTTTCTGGTGTTGTCGTCCCCATGACGTTCGTATTCGTGCGGTTGTTTGTGCTGCTATAGTCAACGCTTATGCTGGTCGTTGGTTGATCGGGTAGAGGTTTTCGCTGCATTGAGTTCCAAATGTTTGAAGACCGTCTTCAACTGGTATGGCAACTCTCTCCCTTGTAATTTCTTATTCAAAGCATGCCGTTAATTAATATTTGTTCGCATGATTGTGCTTATGAATTTATATTGTGTATTTCGGTCATGGTGAGATCGGAGCGATCTGAACGTGCTCTAGGAACTCTTTTGTTAGAGATCCTTCAACCATGGGGTGCACACTTGTTGTTTGTGAAGAAAAATGATGGTTCATTACGCCTATGAATAGACTATAGAGAGTTGAACAAGGTAACCATCAAGAACAAGTATCCCATCCCCAAAATTGATGACTTGTTTGATCAGTTATAGGGAGCTACAATTTTCTCCAACATTGACCTTCGGTCAGGTTTTCACCAACTAAGGATAAAAGATAGCGATATGCCTAAGCATGCATTTCGTTCTAAATATGGACATTACAAGTTCATTGTAATGTTGTTTGGTTTGACCAATGCTCTAGGATTTCCTAATGGACAAAGTGTTCAAGGATTTCCTTGATACCTTTGTGATAGTTTTCATTGACGATATTTTGGTTTATTCCAAGACAGGGGTAAAGCATGAGAAGCATCTTCAAAATGTTTTAGAAATTCTGAGGGAGATTAAGTTGTATGTTAAGTTCTCTAAGTGTGAATTTTGGACCAAACAATGGTGACTAATAATTGTAGGAACACGACTTGTTCTAGTGTAATTATTGGTTGAGATAGTCTCAATTCAGTGAACGGGTAACTAATCACCCTACAGTGGCTTTTATCCTGCACTATTGAAGCATCATTGCAAAATAGATGTCCCATGCTCACTGCCCATGAGATAATGGAGTCCCTGAGGGGAATCTTCTTGTACTGGGCTTGTTTGTGCCCTAGTTTATTGTTTTGTGTACTTGTAATTTGATTATCTTTTACACCCCACTAGCTTTACAACAAGTGAAAGATTGTTGGGATTGATGCTCTCAATCTCGTAGGGTTCTGTAGTTTGTAAACCGTGTATGAACAAACATTTCTGTGATTAATAATATTTGATATTTTATTCACTCTGTCTATGAAATCTATGATATTTTAGTTGCATTAACTACTAACCAATAAACTAATATCCATGGTTATCATTGTAACTTAAACATGTATGTGGAGACATACAGGTGGATCGTGTTTAAGTGATAACATAAATGGTCTGTAGTATATAGATAAGGTTGGGTATCTTATCCTAGTGACACTATGAGTATAGCCCGTTTTATAGGTGTTACAAATGTTGTGAAGTGCTACAAATGATTTTATCCTGATCATTCATCTATTAGACATGTGAGTGGGGATATTCTATACAAAGGAGTTTGTATAAGAATGGACCACAAAATGTTTAGTCTCGTTATATAACGCCGTTCATAATTGAGATGTTTATTTCACTAGGATGACCATAGGTAACATGACCTTAATCATGAGTGAGTTATGAACTCCTGCCTATGAAGGTTGTCCTTTGATTTGCATGGATGAGAGTGATCAGATCGCCGCCTCAACAAACCTACCATTTTGGGGATTCGTCTGATTGGGGAGCTGGGAACTCAGCTACACAAGATGGAATTCAATCCTTCCCCGAAGTAGGGGTAAGTAGATAAATTGCCCCCTTAAGAGCTGATTTTGAGTCTTGAACAATGTGGCGCTATAATCTTGGCCTGAGAGGGGTTTAGTCATAATGAGACTATAATCTATTGTTTATTAGAGGGATCAATGGTACATAAGGAATTAGATGTAACTATAGGGGCAAAATGGTAATTTGGCCCCGCTCTACTTACGAGCAATTTGTGAAGGGTCATCGTACTGTTGATTGGTTATATCCAATGGACACAGAAATATATATATAGTGCGAAGAGTGCAGCTGTCGATCTTTAGTGGAGTGTCTACTAGTTAACGGATGGTGGATAATATGACTTAAGATTTAATCAGTTATTCACATACTGATAGAGCTTCAAGCTACAGGTCTATAAGGTCCCCTTGGTAGCTTAAAGGATTTAAGTTGAGAATCCGTTTTCGGGTTAATTTCAAATGTTCAAATTAATAAGAGGGAATTTAATTATAATATGATATAATTCAATTAATTCAATTATATATGATATAATTGATATAATGTATTTGATACATTATTGTGCAATTGGAGGAATAGATATTTTAATATGATTCAAATATATTTTCTATGAATAAGATTCATAGTTATTAATTTTAATATAAATATGATTTATATTAAATGTTATAAAATAGAGAAAAAGAACAATGGTTTATATATTGTATATGATACAATATTAAAACTATAGGTTATAAATATAATATGATATGTTAGTTATCATATTTATTTATAATTATTAATTATTTGAAAACTAAATCCTTTTTTTCTCTATAACCATCCTTAGTGGGAAGTTATTTAGTTTTATGGAAAAACGGGATAAATAAAAATATGATTTTTATTATTCTAGATCCAAGACACACGATTTGAGAGTTAATACATGATTGCTTGTGAAGCCTATGCGATAAACTCGCTTCTCTAAACGATCAAGAGTGTCTTGCTATACGATAGGTTTACATCCTCGATTGTCTTCCTCCTCTAACTCTAAAACTCCCCTCTAACCAAAATAGCCAGAGCCCACCACTCCTGGATTCTCACACTCAGAATACCAAGGTCATTAAGTGGTAGTGTCCCCTTTTTGTTCGAGTTTCTCATTGTTGTTTACTGCTATTCGAGGAGAGTTCGTGACTTGTTCGATGCATTCGTGAACAAGTTAGATCAAGGGATTAACACGAAGAAGGGTTCTTTAAAGGTATAGTCTCTTGAATCTTTGTTTATTATGAGATAGCATGTTGTAATTTAGTTTTATGCATATTTTGTTCTTGTTGACTGTAAATATATGTGTTCAATCGAAATGGGATTTGGATGATCCGCTTCCACTTAAAGGTTTTCTGTAAAAAAATATCCTTCAAATGTTTGGACAACTGTCCACTCAACTCAGGCACGATGCACTCAAGTACATCTGTAATGCCCGCATGCTAGAGGAGGCCTTAGTTCAAAAACACGTTCTGAACATGATGGTCCACCTTAATGTCAGGGAGATGAATGGGTCTGTCATTGATGAAGCTAGATAGGTTAGCTTCATCTTGGAAACTTTACCTAAAAGTTTCCTACAGTTCCGTAGCAATGTTGTTGTTCGCGTGTAAATTGCTTGTTGCTTTACACTGAATGTAATACCATCGCAAAGACTGATTACGTGTATGATGTGCGTTGCTTTGTCTTAATCACGCTTTTAGATAATACATGTGATGCTAAAAAACACTATAGAATGCGTTCAGGTAGTTTATGTGTGTCACAAGTTTTCTTACGTTGGAACCAAGTATAATTCCACTGCAAGTTTCTTAGAGTGATCTAAGGTCGAACACTGGGATTGCGATGCTAGATGCGATATTGATGTGATACATGCGACCGAAATCAAAATAATAGTGTGTTGCATTTGAAAAGTAAAATGCGGCGACAAACAAATAAATAAACAAATAAATGAATAAATGTGAAGTTGTGCAAGTGTATGAGGAAATGCCATGGCAAGTCTTGTGAAAGGTATCAGAATGAGAACGAGTTGGGGGAAAGGACATCGTAAGTTTTTCAACCCTGTTGAGGACGCAACTAAGGTTCCGTGTTACCTTGGCTTACATTTCTCAGTGATCGGCCGCATTCCCATATCTCTATGGTGAACAGGGATGAACGTTACGAATGCAAAGTTGTTTCCATCTCTGAAAATATTTCTTGCTTTAGTTAACGCATTTTTTTCAACCTGCTTTCGAGAGGTGGATTAACATCTTCACTTCTGCTCTCACAGGTGAAGATGTCGTTGAGCATGCATTAGCTAAACTTAGCTAACTTCTTCAACATGGTTTAACTTACTTACTTAATCCTTCCCCCTTACCCTGAAGGATTAGTTACACATGGTGAGAGAAATGGACGATGAAAGTATGGTGGTGAACAGAGAGATGAAGATGAACATGATAATGATATTACAGATAAATATAAAACGTTTGTTATAGATAGATGAATGAAAGATAAAAAATGAATAACAGTTGATGAACCGAAGGTAAGAACAAATGAGGACAGCATGTCAATGTCTTCACACGGATCCTGATCGGTGTTGTTTTAATTGCCGGCGTGTATGAGGAGTGGTGTGGAAAACTTGCTTCTCAGGATAGTTCCCCAGGTAGAAATGACCCTTGCACAGAGCTTCTCTTCGAGATTGTGAATCAATTTCTGGCTTCTGAGATTCCTTTCGGACTTGTCTTGTCTATCTCCCGTACTCTCTATGAATGTCTCTTCAGACCAGCCTCTCACGGATTCTTTCTGAATGTCTCTTCAGACCAGCCTCTTTTCTTTGGTGTTGATGTAGCTATTTATAGACTTTAGCACCTTCTTCTCAATGGTCCCACTCTGAAAAGTTACTTTTTCTGCCGATGCTTGGTGGAAACGTTCGTTCTACTCCACATTCAATTTTTCTGATCGTACAATAGAAAAGTTATACAATTTCAGAAATCCCCGCGAATGCGTCGCTCTTTTTATCCACAATCGATCGTCGCATGCGGCGCGAATGCGTTGCTCTTTTTGTCCATGATCGATCATTGCATGCAGTGTAAATGCGTTGCTCTTTTTGTCCTCGAGCGATCGGGGTTACATGTGGTGATACCTGTTTCCTGCAAAGCAAAGACTTAGACATCTCTTTTTGGCATCGCAATAGGGTCAACGGGTGTGCTTCCAACATTTTACAACTTTTTGCGTTTTTAAGTCAATTTCTATATGTTCGACGCAACTTTTTCCTTTTTTTTGCCGCATATTCTAAATAAGATGGTATAAATAACTTGTATTTCTACTTACCCTAAGTCAGAGTGCATTTCCGACTTCTTTCCTCCCGATTGAGCATGGCAATGTGAAGCACCCGAATCTTTCATTTTCTTGGGGATATTGTTCTAGAAGAGTGCACGACACTCGTATGTTAGTGCGACAGTTTCCTTCCCCGATCTTCCTCTTATTGGCGAGTATATCTTTGAGGAACTTCACATAGCTGGGCATCTGTTCCAGCGCTTCTACTAGGGGAATCTTAATATGTAGCTGTCGGAGAACATCCGGGAACCTCTTGAATTGCTTACTATCATCTTTCTTTTTCAACCTAGATAGGAATGGTGGAAGATCCCGCCGTACTTCTTGATTGATTGACTGTTCATTGAGGTCCCTCACTTCCTATGTTCTTGGGGCTGGAGTTTGCGATGACTTTGGTTCTGGGTTCTGAAAGGATTCATTCTGTGTAGTGGTCATTACTTCCAAACTGGTGGTTCTGCTGTTCGTAATTGAGTGTCATTATTGGTGATTGCTTCTTTTGATCGTCCTATTGATTCTGATACTGTTGACATGGGGACCACCTTTCTACTGCTTATCAATGTCACCGCTTGACATTGTTCCTTCCCACTTTTTCTGGGTGCTTTCGAGTTGCTGGGCAATGTACCAGGTGTTCTGTTTTTAAGTTTGATCTTAAGCTGCCCGACCTGTACCTCCAAATTCCTAATGGAGGATGATTGCGATTACATGATCACATCGTTCTTTTTTATGTATTGTTTGAGCAGTGCTTCCAAGGACGATGAATTGGATGAGGTGTTAGATGAAGAGGGTTGGTTGTGCGGTTGCCTGTTCTGATACATACTTTGGCCTTGGTCATGGTGATGAAAAACTAGAGTATTTCCTTTATTCTCGGAATTATTTGTCTGCAGGTTTCTCTAGCCTCCCTGGTCGTTGTTCCCTCCCCAATTGAAGTTGGGATGATTCCTCCAACCTGGGTTATATGTGTTTCAAAAAGGGTTGTTATGGATAGAATATCCTGATTCTTGGTTTGACGAGCAGACTTCCACTGAATGACCCTCTCCACATTGTATATAGCTTACTGTTGCCACTTGCATCAGCGTATTGGCTTGCATTGCACTCTAAGAGAGAGTTTCTCAATTTATAGCCATGGTTTGGAGGAGCGAGGTGACTACGGCCATCTGGGCAGCCAGTGTGGTCATTGTATCCACTGGTACAATGGCACTCTCTGCTTAACTTCGTTCCATGCCTCTGCCTCCATATCCCTCTTATACACATCTAGATGTGTATAAGAGACAGCTGGTACAATGGCACTCTCTGCTTAACTTCGTTCCATGCCTCTGCCTCCATATCCATCATCAACCCAATCATTCATATTTCACGAGATGTGATCTAGGATGACTTTTGCTTTAGTATATGTTTTATCCATAAACCCTCCTGCTGCGGAGGCGTCTTCAACTTCTTGCGTTGCTCTGTTCAGGCCATTGTAAAAAGTTTCCATGAGGACGCAATCAGGAATCCCAATATGTGGGCAGTTCTTCATCAATCGTCAAAAGCGCACCCATGTGGTGCTCAGAGTTTCATTTTCTGTTTGTTCAAAATTTAACACTTCCCGTTGTCTTCTTGCGTTGACGACGAGAAGGAAGAACTTCTTCATGAATCTTTTAACAAACTGATCCCAAGAATTTATCTCATTTTACTCCAACGAATGAGCCCACCTCTTTGCTTCGTCTCTAAATGTGTATGGAAAAAGATAGAATTTGATGCCTTCAAGAGTCACGCCAGGAATGGAGAATTTATTGCACATCTCGACAAAACTAGTCAGATGTGCATGCGGGTCCTCTCTTTGCAAACCTTCAAACTGACCCGCATTCTGAATCATTTGCAGCATGACAGGCTTAATTTCGAATCTGGCGTTCTCTTCTACAGTAGGCCTTGCGAACCCAGCGAGAAAACGTATAAATTGGTTGCGGCATAGTTCCATGTTGCGGTTAGCAGCTAAAAATTTTGGGTCTTGCAGTGGTGGATTCATTCCCTGCCTTCAGGCCTCTCATTGTTGTTCGCCATATTTCTAATACGCCTAGTACGGTTTTGGCGTGCTCTCCTGCGCTAGGTTCTCTCGATTCCTGGGTCGGTGTTGAATTCTGGATTTGTTCCAGTACTCATACATCATCAGCTGCTCTTCGCTTAAGCAACTATACTCCAGAAATCTGTCCTGCACAATATCACAAAAATATTCAGCACTAAAGTTGCCAATCCCCAACAATGGCACCAAATACTTGTTCGCATGTCAATTGCTTGTTGCTTTGTGGCGGATGTAATACCACCACAAAGACTGATGATGTGTATGTGTTGTTTTGTCTTAATCACGCTTCTAGATAATATATGCGATGCTACAAAACACTGTAGAATGCGTTCATGTAGTGTATGCATGTCACACGTTTTCTTGCATTGGAACCAAGTATAATTCCACCGTAAGTTTCTCAGAGTGATCTGAGGTCGAACATGGGGATTGTGATGCTAGATCCAATATTGATGTGAAATGCGATGAAATCAAAATAATAGTGTGTTGCGTTTGAAAAGTAAAATGTGACGACAAACAAATAAATAAACAAATAAATGAATAAATGTGAAGTTGTGCAAGTGTATGAGGGAATGCGATGGCAAGTCTTGTGAAAGGTATTAGAATGAGAATGGGTTGGGTGAAACGACATCGCAAGTTTGTCAATCCTGTTAATGACGCAACTAAGATTCCACGTTCCCTTGGCTTACACCTCTCAGTGATCGGCCGCATTCCCATATCTCTATGGTGAACAGGGATGAACGTTCGAATGCAAGGTTGTTTCCATCTCTGGAAATACTTCTTGCTTTAGTTAACGCATTCTATCAACCTTCTTTTGAGAGGTGGATTAACATCTTCACTTTTGCCCTCATAGGTGAAGATGTCGTTGAGCATGCATTAGCAAAACTTAGCTGACTTCTTCAACATGGATTAACTTACTCACTTAATCCTTCCCCCTTACCCTGAAGGATTAGTTACACATGGTTAGAGAAATGGACGATGAATGTATGGTGGTGAACAGAGAGATGAACATGAACATGATAATGATATTACGGATAAAGATAAAGCGTTTGTTATAGATAGATGAATGAAAGATAAGAAATGAATAACAGTTGATGAGTAGAAAGTAAGAACAAATGAAGACAGTGTGTCAATGTCTTGATATGATTCCCGATCGAAGTTGTTTTACTTGCCGGCGTGTAAGAGGAGTGAGGTGGAAAACTTGCTTCTCAGGATAGTTCCCTAGGTAGAAATAACCCTTGCACATAGTTTCTCTTCAAGATTGTGAATGAATTTCTGGCTCCTGAGACTTCCTTTCGGACTTGTGAATTTCTAGCTCCTGAGACTTCCTTTCGAACTTGTCTCGTCTATCTCCTGGACTCTCTATGAATTTCTCTTCAGACCAGCCTCTCTCGAATTCTCTCTAAATGTCTCTTCAGACAGCCTCTCTCGGATTCTCTCTGAATGTCTCTTCAGACCGGCCTCCTTTCTTTGGTGTTGATGTAGCTATTTATAGACCTTAGCACCTTCTTTGTCAGTTGTCCCACTCTGAAAAGTTACTTTTTCTGCTGAGGCTTGGTGGAAACGTCCGCTCTGCTCCACATTCAATTTTTCAGATCGTACAACAGAAAAGCTATACAATTCCAGAAATCCCCGCGAATGCGTCACCCTTTTTATCCACGATCGATTGTCACATGCGGTGCAAATGCGTTGCTCTTTTTGTCCATGATCGATCATTACATACAGTGTAAATGCGTTGCTCTTTTTGTCCTCGAGCGATCCTCGCATGCGGTGATACCTATTTCCTGCAAAACAAAGCTTGGACATCCCTTTTTTCCATTGCAATGGGGTCAGCGGGTGTGCTTCCGACATTTTACAACTTTTGCGTTTCTAAGTCAATTTCTATATGTTCGACACAACTTTTTCCTTCTTTTTGCTGCATATTCTAAATAAGATGGTATAAATAACTTGTATTTCTACAAGTTATCAGCTGTTATGAACATGATTGACTACAACCTGACCACCCTACTCAATGAGCTACAGACTTATATATCCTTGATGAAAGTCGAGAAATAGAAGCGTGAGGCAAATGTTGCCTCGTCCTCCAAGAAGTTCTACAGAAGTTCGATCTCTGTAACTAAGTTTGTACCCATTTCTTCCAGAACCAAAACGTGGAAGAAGAAGAAGAAGAAGAAGAAGAAAGCTAGGGGAAGGCTAACCCACCAGCTGTTTCTTAAAAGGGCAAGAAGGCCAAGGTTGCAAAGGGAATATGTTTTCATTGCAACCAAAAGGGACATTGGAAGAGGAACTATCCCAAATACTTGGTAGAAAAGAAGAAGGTCAAGCAAGGTAAATATGATTTACTCATGTTGGAAACATGTTTAGTGGAGAATGATTATCCAACCTATATAATTGATTCAGACGCCACTAATCACATGTGTTCTTCATCCCAGGGAATTGATTCCTGTTAGCAGCTGAAAACTGGTGAAATGGCGATGCGTGTTGCAACTAGGCACGTCATTTATCGTAGGCAGTGGGAAGACTACGACTTTTTTTTTATAGAAATCTTATATTTTATTAAAAAATGTCTATGTTGTTCCTAGTTTGGAAACGAACTTGATTTCTGTAAAGTATTTATTGGAACAAAATTACTCTATTAAATTTTATGTAAATAAAGCATTTATTTGAAAAAATGGTATTGAGATTAGTTCTGCTAAGTTGGAAGATAACATTTATGTGCTAAGGCCATTAGCAATAAAGGACCACTTAAATACTGAACTGTTTAAAACTGCGGCAACTCAAAATAAAAGACAAAGAATTTCTGCTAAAGAAAATGTCTATCTTTGGCACCTAAGATTAGGTCACATAAATCTTAATAGGATTGAGAGATTGGTTAAGAATCGACTTCTAAGTGATTTAGAAGAAAAATCTCTATTTGTATATGATGCTTTGAAGGTAAAATGATTAAGAGACCTTCCATTGGAAAAGTTCACAGAGTCAAAGAACCCTTAGAACTTGTACATTGGACCTCCTTGGTCCTATGAATGTTAAGGCAAGAGGAGGGTTTGAGATTCTAGTACAAGTAAATCATATTTACCTTTATCTGCCTTGGCCTTAGCCTTGGCAGCCTTCCTTTCCTTCAACCAGTGAGGACAATTTCTCTTTCAATGTCCATCCTGGTTGCTGTGGAAACATTTTCCTTTTTCAACTGGCGGTGGACGCCTCCTTGGGGCGACAAGTGGTGGTTTAGTAGGTGCTTTCCCTTTCCCCTTACCACCCTTCTTTTTCTTCCCCTTTACAGAGTTAGAAGTAAAAAGTGCAGGCTTCATCCCTGAGGTCGAACCTCGGTGGAACGTCCTAGAAGATGAAGCAACATTTGCCTCACCCCTTTTTCTCTCCTTACTTTTCAGTAAAGATTGGTATGTCTGCAACTCGTTGAGGGGAGTTGTAAAGGTATATTCCACTTTATTAAGCATCGCATTGCTAACAAAATAGAGGAAACTCTCTGGCAAAGAATGTAGCATTATACTAACCTGACTGCCCTCATCGATTCTAGACCCATTCATCTCCACCACGTTAAAGTGGACCATCATGTAAAGCACATGTTCACGAACAGAGGTGTCTTCCTCCATTTTAGAGTTAAAGATGTATTTAAGAGCCTCGTGCTTGAGCTGTCCAGACGGTTGTCCGAACATCCCCCATAGAGACTCTATGATCTCACGCACTGAGTCCATGGGCTCAGGCTTCTTGGCCAACACGTCACTTAGACTGGCCGAGATAAAGGCTCGAGCTTCTCGTTTGCTCGTATCCATTGCTCGTACGCCTCCCGAACATTTCGAGTGCCGTTTGTAGATGGAATAGGAGGACAGAGCTCCGTAAGGGAAAACATGAGATCTTCGATGATGAGTATCATCGTGATCATATGTTTCAATCAGTTTTTCAGCACTAAGCAAAGCGATTGTGGCTATAGCCATTTTAAAACTTTGTTGGAAAAACGAATAAACATTTATAAGATTTTTCTAAACCAAATTCCAAACAATTAGTTTTAGCAAAACAGTTTCCAAGTACCCTAAGTGTTAAAGACTTCTATTTTGCAATGATGTCCTAGTGAGGTAGAACAAACGTCACCTATGGGGTGATCAGATGACCCTTCATTGGGATGAGATATTCTTAACATCATGCAGAACCAACTCTTGGAACTGGACCTAACAACCACCATTTATTCGGTCCAAAACTGTTAACCTTTAACAATTCCGCGTAAGTGTGACCCCTCGTTTTCGTCGCCAGGGTCCCGCCCTAACGAGCCCACCATAGGGAAGAAGCAAATTAGGAAAAGAGACTAAGTAACCTTATCCTTTTACAGGAGATCAAATAAAGAAACGCGCAAAACTGCCATCCGATAAGAGGACACTCCCAGGGTGCCTTGAGGTGATGTACATAAACTTTATTCAATCCAACGAGAAAGACCGCGGGATATGCTGTCGAACTTCCCGCTCCCACTTACTATGAACATTCTCTCCATCCACCTTGATATTGACCTACCCAAACACCATCCTTTAGGGAGATACTCCCAGGGTGCCACGAGGCCGAGGGTAGATCTTACTATGTGGACTATAATGGAGAAACGCGAGAAGTTTAAATGAAGCATCATATGCCCCAAGTACCTCTCATTGAATGTTTGACCTAGGGGTTCATTAACCTAGACAATGTGGTTACTTATTTTAATCTAAGTCATTTATTAAGTCCGCTCATAAATAAATTTTGTCTATGAAATAAAACAAGTTTAAGTAGTCACATTTAAACTCTTTAGTAGACCGTCTATAACTTGCATGCAAGCATCAAATCTATCTAATTCACCTTTCCAAGTAGGTTCCTAGGTCCCTGTTACGTTTCTGTCAACTTAAATACCCCAGCCTAGACAGAACCCACCTTAGACAAAAGGACCCTTATAGATAGATTTGTTACGCTTTAACCTTTTATTAGTCAATTTAATCCTATTAAACATAATAAAAGATTAAAGCCTAAGGTTGCTAATCATATTAGAACCGTGATCTTAGGTCTATGTCATCCAAGTTTTCAACATTTTAAAACCATGAATTAAAACCTAAGTGAGCATGCATGTCTTACTTATTGCTTTTAGTTCTAATTTCTCTTTAACCTTTAAAAAGAAACAACTAAAACAAACATTGCTACACAACTAAGTATTCATAACGCTTATAAAATAACCTATGTGTCATGCTTCAAGCAATGTTCGGTCATTACTATACATAACTTTTATATACAAATAACAACCAAGCACACACGCTTTCCATACACCCTTATACTATAACAATTATAATATAAAGATGATGCATGTTAATGCTTTATGCATGCATAAATATAACTCTTATATTATCTGATGCATGAGCATGTTTTTAAGTAATTTAAATCATGCTTCTCTAAATCATAACACTTATAATAAAGAGATGATGCATGACCAATACATAACCTAAGGTGAGATTTTTCTATATGTGCATACCATATGATATATAAAATAAACATACATCTCATGTATAAAACCATACATTAATGGACCAAGATGAACCAACTCTAAAACCAGAATGAAAATTTCTATCTATTACATTTTTCCCACCAAGCAAACCGGTTCACAGGCGAACCGGGTCTTAAACCGCCGAACGAAGCTCTATCGTTTAGTAAATGCCTCCAGGTAAACGATCGTGTAATGCACACTAGACGATAGCGCGAATGCTAAACGATCGCTTAGACGACAATGAGGCTGTGAAGCCTGATCATCTAGACGATCACATAACACGCGATAGGTAAACGATTTACCATGCGATTTACTCTGCAATCATTTAGTCAGTAACTAAGCGATGGGGCTTGCTGAGCTATACGATCATCTAGTGTGTGCGCATTAAATGACACCCAAGTATCTGATACTCACCGATCGTTTACCCCATCGTCTACATGACCCGACCAATGCTTGATCATCTTCTTTCTTGAAGAATAGCAACCCTTGCTCTGAATCTTCTAATGAAGGACTCAAAACTCAAACTAACTTTGAATACAGACTCGATAGCAATTAATTATGCCCAAAAATGCAGAGGCCTTTACAAATAATTGGAAATGTAAAAGAATTTAACAAACCGAGGTTTCATCCCAGAAAACTCCATTAATCCACACATCCACAAACGAATTAGCAATTAAAATAAAGAGTAGACATGCTTCGCCTATCAAGAATGTAAATGTAATTCTTTGTAGCAATGAATTTTGAATATCAGAAACCTATCTTTGATACCGATTGAAGGATCTCTTATACAAGAGTAGCTATGAGGGGAAGCGGATCTTTCCAAATCATTGTGACAGAATTTCCATATCAACATTCACACAAATAGATATGCATTAACATAACTAAACGACCGACTTGTTTCGACAATAAATGACAAGAGAACGAGTAAACATACCAGTTGAAGACTTTCTTCTCGGCAAGACTCACTCTCTCCACGAATAAACTCCTTTCGCTCTCGCTAGACCAGCAAGCAATCGTCCAACAACACCCCGGTCATCTACATTATCGGCTTCGCACGAACAGCAAGAAATGGGGACGACACCACCACTCGAGCCCTTAGTATTCTCAGAGTGAGAATCTAAGGTGTGGGCTTTGTTCGGATTTGGTAGAGGTGAGGAGGAAAGGCTATCGTGTACAAAGATCAAGCAAGTGGGAGAAGGCAACCACTATCGCAACGTATAGTCAGAGTGCTTGATCGTTTAGGCGAGGTACACGATCGTGTAGGAAAAGCTAAGTGATCGTCTATACGATCGTTTAATAAGGCTCGAGCACTAAGAGATCGTTTAGTAAATGGTAAGCGATCCTGTAGAGAATGCAAGCGCGATTGTGCGATCGTTTAGTAAATGATTCGCTATTATATAGGCTCTAAATTACTATGCGATCGATTGCTAAACACTTCGTGAGCAATTATGCGCATATCTTGCAAAATGAAAACCATTTTCATTTTATTCTTCAATTACAAAAACCGAATTGAACCTCCCACTATCTTATGGTTATGGAGAAAACGCCAGCCAATTATCCCATAACTGTCCATTTAATAAAATAATAAATATAATCACATTATATTCATAACCTATAGTTTGATATCATATATCAACCATAGTGTTTTCTCCTCTACTTGATATAAATCATATTTATATCCAATTTCCTCCAAATTAATGTATCTCATACATTTAGTCAATTATCATATATAATTAACCAGTTCAATTATATCATATATAATCGAACTCCCTCTTGTCAATTTGAACATTTCAAACTGACCCAAAAACTGATTCTCAACTTTTATCCAACCTACCAAGGGGACCTTATGGACCTATGACTCGAAGCTCCAACGGTACGTGAATAGCTGACTAAACTCTTTAACCACAAGATCCACCATCCATGAACTACCAGACATTCCACTAAAGACAGATAGCTGACCTCTTCTTACCATAGATATATTTCTGTGTCCATCGGATATAACCAATCATGAGTACGATAACCCTTCACAGATGCTCGTAAGTACAGCTGGACCAATTTATTGCTTTGCCCCTGTAGTTACTTCTTATTCCTCAAGTACCACCGATCCCTCTAATGAACAATACGACATAGTCTTACTATGTGTGAACACCTCTTAGGCCATAAGAAGGTGTGTGGCGCCACATCGTTCAAGCCCTAGGATCAACTCTTATGAGAGCTATCTATCTACTTACCCCTGCTTCGGGGAAGAAGTGAATTCCATTTTATGTAGCTGAGTTCCCAGCTCCCAAATCAGACGAATCCCTAAAGTGGTATGTTTGAGTCGGCAGCCTGGCCACTCGCACCCATGCAAATTAAAGACCGCCCTCAATGGTAGGATCACTCAGGATTGAGGTCATGTTACCTTTGGTCATCCTAGTGAAGTGAAGTCTCTGTCATGAACGATGTTATATAACGAGACGTTAACATTTCGTGGTCAAGTCTTATACAAACTCTTTGTATAGGACGCCCTCGTTCGCATGTCCCCACACGAATGATCAAGATCAGATCATCTGTGGCAAGTCACAACACTTATAACTATTCCACAAAGTGGGTCGCAACCGTAGCATTACTAGGATAAGGTTTCCCTCCTATATCCATATACTACAGACCATTTTGTTTATCACTTAAGACATGATCCACTTATATGTCACCACATACATGCTTAAGTTACATAATCACAACCAGGGATTTTAGTTTATTGGTTTGTGGTAAGGAAAATAAAACATTCAATATGCAAAGTCAAGAAGTGAAATAACTATCAAATATTATACATCACAAGCATTCGTACAAACTGTTTACAAACTACAGAACACGAGACTTTATGGTATCATCCCCAACATGAAATATCCTTTACTATTCCTAGTCAAGATGCCATTAAATTCACATAAATCTAGAGGCTAAAAGATCCCGAGTATAGATTTATGCAGAGTTTTAGTAATTTTAGCCTGACCACAATACTCGAATTTTTCAAAATCATTCATGGATAACTTAGGTATCATTTACAGCCTAATCATGTTACTAATTAAATCCTTATTCACATGACAAAGTCTAACATGCCAAACATTCATAGAACACAACATATACACAGAAGATTTCATTTTATTGTAGTCTAAATTTAATTTGAACATTTCCTCAGTTGCATCTCTTTCCCTACGAATACATTATTTTTTGTAAGGGTATATAGGTTTACCCCTATAGTTTGAGTAAACCTGGCTTTGTTGAGGACATAGCCCGAGACCAAATTCTTTCTTATCTCCAAAGTGTGCAGGACGTCCTTCAACCTGAGGGTCTTCCCAGAGGTAAACTTCAGTTCCACCTTGCCAGTTCTAACAACTTTTGTAGAGTGGTGATCCCCCAACAAAATATTCTTATCCTTAGTTTCAGTATAAGTTTTAAATAGACTAAGGTCGTGACGACGCATAGCGCCAGTGTCTATCCATCACCCTTCACAACCACCGATCACATTTACTTCTGTGATCATGGCGACTAACAGTTCTTTTGTCAGGTTCGCCTAACCAATAGGACGATGCCTGTTCCTATAGTTCCTAACCATGTGACCAGGTTTATTACAATTAAAGCAGAGGAACTGTATCGTTTCTCCTGAAGGGGGCTTCTGTTTTTTCTGTTGGTTCTGGTTGCTGAAGCCACGATTCTGATCTTTCCTCTTTGTCCCCTTATATTTTTTGTCAGGTTTTACCACGAAAGAGGTGGGTTTCCCAGGTACTGCGTTTACCTTCTCCCTCTGGTCCTTCTTTTGAGCTTCCTCCTCGATCCTTAGCCGGGTGACAAGACTCTCCAAGGAGAAATCCTTGGTCTTATGCCTCAAAGTGTTCTTAAAGTCCTTCTACAAAGGGGGCAGTTTATCAATAATAACAGCAACTTGGAATTGTTCGTCTAGAGGCATGCCTTCAATAATTATCTCGTGGGCTATCTTCTGGAGTTCATGGGACTGGGCCTCCATGGATTTATCACCGTGCATCTGGAACTTGAGATAATGGCTAACAATATATTTCTTCGACCCAACCTCCTTGGTGTCGTACTTCTTTTGCAGGGCATCTCAAACCTCCTTCGTTGTCTTCATTGTACTGTAGTAGTCATATAGATCATCAGTCAATCCATTTAAAATAAAGTTATTACAAAGAAAGTCTTTCTCCTCCCAGACAACACCATCTTTTATCTTTTGTTCAATTGGTTCTTCTACAGGAACGATTGGCTTATCTCTGGTACAAGTTTCGGAAACTTTCTTGACGGTGATAAAGAATAGCATCTTTTCCTTCTACCGTTTGAAGTTCGCTCCTTCGAACCGGAATGGACGGTTGAGGTCATATATTATAATGTCATTGTTGGTAATGAAGGCCATTAGTGATTTGGTGGTACTTACGTCTTAAAATTGTTGGAAATGACAAGACCCTCAGACGACGAACAAGACAACAGCAAACGATCAGGTCATAGCGGTCGAGCAAAGAATAAAACCTACAAAACCGAAGCTCGTTATAGACTAGGTCGCGGAGCTCACTCTTTTTAAGACATTTTGCGGCTCTGTCCAAGTGTGCAAGCAAGTCGGGTATACTGTCACGTCGTTCCAAGGATAAAATAGCCTAAAAAAACCAGGTCGAAAATGCACCGTTACCGATCGGAACACACACTCTTTCTAACTCACTGCTCATAAAACGAAAAGTGAAAAAGTATGAGAGAAATGGAGAACATTCAAATGGAAGTGAAAAGTTCTGTGAATGATACGCTGAAGGCCATGCCTGTGAGAAAGAGGCGGAGAGCCTCAGAATGTGCGAGGGGCCGGAAGGACTTTTTTTTCAGGTTTAAGAAATAAGAATATATTTATTAAAGAGAATAATAATACACATACACGCACCTCGCCACGCCCACCCAGACGACGATGGTCTATCTCCTCACTCCTTCCAAAACATGGGTACCCTTTAGGACCCAAACTCAAAGCCCAAGGTTGTAGTACATAAGGGAAGTTTCCAAATCAAAGTTTTTCAAGGTGGGATTCTCCAAACAAAGGTTAGTTCCCTCTTATTATTTAAAATTAAATTTGCACCCAACATTTTGTTATTTAATGGATATGTTACTTTGATTTGATTTTGATCTCATCATTGAGCTAATTGAAGAGTCATTTTTGTAATCTTTTTTACCCTTTTTACCGCGAGCTTATTTGCACTTTTTGTAACTTTTTTATTTCTTTGATATATCACAATTTTAATTCTAATTATTATTATCACAGGTCATCAATTAGTTATTGTGAATTTGTAATTTTATATATATCTTTGCATAAATCTAAAATCCATCATTAATCTCAAGTGTAAATGAAATCAAGAAAATAAAATATTCACCAAAAATATTTCTTAAATTAAAAATGGTAGCAGATTAATATTTAGTTGAAGGCGGAATAATGTTTCATTATTGGTTTTTGTTAAAATTTCATAAATACATGAAATGCCTAACCAAAATTAAATTTGAGAATTAGTGGTGTTATCTTTGTGAATTATTCTAATTCATAAATACATAAAAATTCTCTTGCAAATAAATATATTTTTTAAAAAATAATAATAAGTTTGAGAAGAGTAGTGCCCTTTATGGATTTTTATTGTTAAAAAATCATAAATACTTAAAATTTATCCTTAATTTAAAATTCTAAATTTGAAATCATTTTCATAAAATTAACGATTCGAATTTCAGCTATCAATAATAATTTTTAATTTAAAATGAGACTAAGTAGTATTCGCACTTTAGAATTTGTTAATTCCTTAAATACATGAAATTTCTCATTAAACACCAATGATTGAGATTAAAATCATCAAAGTTTGATGTTAGAATATTCTTGATGTGTAAGAAACTATTTTGGGAATTCAAAATAAATTTCCAATTTACTTAATGGCTCTAATGCCACTCACAATTTTTAGCTCATGTTTTATTTCTAAGATGTGAGCTAATAAACATGAGACATTTAAATGACTCTCGACTCAAATCTGAATTTATGCAGACCAATACTTTTTTAGTTAGGCGACCAATCATGTCTTTAATATGATTGGTGGCAACTCCAAAACTCTTTATTTTAAGATATCCATAAAAGAGGACGTCGGCTGCTTCGCATAGCGTCACGTTGCGACAATTATTACTCAACTAATTTTGGTAAGAAAATAACAACATTGAGAGACTAAATTTTAGATCTATTGGAAATAGAAGATTGTGATTCGACGTTTGAAACTATAAAGATTAAAATTGAACAAGCTCTAATGTACAAAGATCAATATGGTATTTTAATATATATTTAATCATTCGACAATAACTATATTAATCTTTTGTTTCAAAGAAATATATATATTTGAAAAAAGCCATGCATTTATCCTCTTATTTTAAAAGACTACAAATTTGTGGACCAAAATATCCTTAGTCTCACTCATAAACTTGTAATATTATAAATAAGAAAATAGAATGTAAAATATTAATTAAGCATAAATTGAAACGAGATTATCAACAAAAAAAAAAAAAAAATTAAGGTAAAATTTAGAAAAATCAAAAGACAAATTCAAATGAAATTGGCCTTATATTCATATTGGTTATTGTGTTCAAATGATCTACTCGGATTATTCAATCTAAATTATAAAGAATGATAGAGATTTAGTTGAGTTAGTTTTGTTCTTGAGTTTGAGTTAATTAAATTTTTCTATTTTTGTCAAGTTGGATTAGGTTTCTTGTTGAAATGCCTTGAATCTGTTTGTTGGCGCTTCGAACAACCTAGTACGGGGGTTTCGTTGCTCGGTCAGTGAGCCAGGGTCAAGGGGCGGCACGCCTTGGTGGGGGTTCGGGGGCAATGCCTCCGAAATCTATTCAGATTTTTGTATTTAGCATATTTATTTATTTGAAGTTATTTACGTTTTTTACCCTAGGGTTCAGAGCAGTGCGATATATAAACTCTCTAACCTAAAGGCGCCAGTTTTGATGATAATTCTGAAAACATTCTCTCGAAATAATATTGTTCTCTCTCTTCCCGTGGATGTAGCTAACACACTGTTAGTGAACTACATATATTTGTGTGTCGATCTTTCCCTACTCTACGTTCCTTTTTGTGTTCTTTAATTGTCGATTTCGCAACAAACTGGTAATAGAGCCTTGTTAGGGTTTTTTCGAAATTCTGCATTTGTTCGACAATTGAAGATGTCTGGTGTGAACGTAAAGATCGACAAATTTATCGGGAGAAACAGTTTTGGTTTATGGCAGATCAAGATGTAATCCCTGCTAAAGCAGTAGGGGTTGTGGGCGCCGCTGATGGGTAAGTCAAAGAAGGATGTCGTGGATGACGAAAAGTGGCAAACTCTTGAGGAGAAGGCTCATTCGACGATCATGCTATGTTTGGCAGATGATGTCATCATCGAGGTTGCAGATGAAGAAACTGCCACTTGTATTTGGTTGAAGTTGGAGAGTCTTTACATGGCGAAATCTTTAACCAAGAAGTTATTTATAAAGAAACGTTTGTATCATCTACGTATGCAGGAAGGTACGTCTCTACGAGACCATCTTGGTCAATTAAATAAAATTTTATTAGATCTGCGTAATGTAGAGGTTAAGGTTGATGATGAGGATGCTACCCTAATTCTGTTGACATCTTTGCCGCTGTCTTATGACACTTGCGTTTCACTCTTATATTGGAGGGAAAGAAACTCTGACCTTAGAAGATACAAAGTCCACGTTGCTTATGAGAGATGACCGTCAGAATGTAGGAAGTTCAGTTACAGAAAATCAGGCATCTGAGTTAACTGCTATAGGAAGCAAGGGACATAGGAATTCTGGTAAGCAGAAGTCGAACCAGAATAAAGGTTTTCGAAGTCAAAGGGTTCTAGATCAGATTATTTTTGTAACTACTATAAAGAAAAGGGGCATTAGAAAATTGAATGTCCTAAGATAAAAAGAAATCAGGAAAAGAAGGAAAAAAGTGACAAAAGGGAAGCATCCGCCTTTGTTGCACAAGTTGAGATTGATTCTGAAAAAGTCGAGATCGATTCTGAAGGAGATCTAGCTTTAGTTGTGAATGAACAATCACATTCTGATGATGTGTGGATTCTTGATTCTGGGCATCTTATCATATGTGCCCAAATAGAGAGTGGTTCTCAACCTATCAGTAAATAGATAGAGTGAATGTTAGCATGGCTAACGGTGCTGTGTACAAGATAGTTGGAATCGGCTCAGTCAAGATACGAACACATAATGGTGCCTTCTACACTTTAAAAGAGATTAGGCATGTTCCACTAATGAAGAAGAGTTTGATATCCTTTAGTGTACTCAATATCAAGGGTTACATTTTTGAAGGTAAAGGTGGAGCAATGTATATCCATAAGGGTTCTAAGATAGTTCTGAAAGGCATAAAGTGTGGAACACTATATTTTCTATTAGGTTCCACAATTACAGGTTATGTTGTTGTTGCATCATCGGTCGTTCACAAGGATGATATGACTTGGTCATATGAGACTTGGTCATATGAGTGAAAAAGCGATGCAAATTCTATCAAAAAGAGATCTTCTTTGTGGGCATAAGGTGCAGGATTTTGAATTTTGTGAACATTGTGTATTTGGGAAGCTTCATCGCAGCAAGTTTTCAAGAGGCGTTCATCGTACAAAAGGGAAACTTGATTATATTCATTCAGACTGTTGGGGACCTTCCAAAGTTGAATCTATTGGAGGCAGTAGGTATTTTTTTTGTTTATAATTGATGATTACTCAAGAATGACTTAGGTTTTTATGATGAAACATAAAAGTGAAGCCTTCAAGAATTTCAAGCAGTGGAAGATATTGGTTGAACATCAAACTGGGAAGAAGATCAAAAGGCTGCGAATTGATAATGGTCTGGAATTCTGTGGATCTGAATTTAATGAGTTTTGTAAAGTTGAGGGGATTGTTCGCCATTATACTGTTAGGAATACTCCACAGCAAAATGGGGTTGCAAAACGTATGAATCATACGTTATTGGAGAGAGCAAGATGCATGCTTTCTAATGTAGAGTTGGCTAGAAAGTTTTGAGCAAAAGCAGTGAATACATCATATTATCTGATCAATTGTGGACCTCACACAGCTATTAATTGTAAAACACATTACGAGGTGTGGTCTGGTAAGCCTACGGATTATTCTTTATTAAAAGTTTTTGGTTGTACTGTCTACTATCATGTTAATGAGGGTAAATTAGAACCGAGAGCTAAAAAGGGTATATTTGTGAGTTTTGGGGATGGAGTTAAGGGATATAGAGTCTGGTCACCTTCTGAGAATAGAGTCATACTTAGTAGGACTGTGATATTTGATGAAAATTCCATGTTTAACTCAACTGTAAAGCCTTTTGTGACGTCTACTGATGTGGAAGAAAGTAGTAGTGTTGATAAACAGTTGGAGATGCAATTCACTTCAGCTGTGAATGAATTACAACATCCAGGTGGAGAAGATCAATATGTTACTGTAGAAACTGATGTGCAACCAGAAATTAATGTGCCTAGAACGTCAGAAGTTGATTTGCCTGAGAATTCTAGATCACAAGTAGATTAACCGAGTATAGCTCATGATAGAACTAGAAGAATTGGTGTTGGACCTCCTGTGAGGTATGGTTTTGAAGATATGGTTACTTTTGCATTGAAAGTTGTTGAAGAGGTGGATTCTCATGAGCCATCCACTATAGAGAAGCTGTGTCATGTGGTGAGTCTGCAAAATGGTTTGTTGCTATGGGGAATGAGATGGAATCTCTTGACAAAAATCAGACTTGGGAATTAGTTAAACGACCAAAGGAGAGAAAAATTGTCACTTGTAAATAGGTCTTCAAGAAAAAGGAGGGGATATCACCTTCAGAGGGTATTAAATATGAAGCTCGAGTTGTTGCTAGAGGGTTCACACAAAGGGAATGAGTTGATTATAATGAGATCTTCTCACCAGTAGTCAGACATACTTCTATCAGGGTATTACTAGCTATAGTAGCACATCAGAATTTAGAACTTGAACAACTGGATGTGAAGACAGCTTTCTTACATGGAGAGTTGGAGGAAGAAATTTATATGACCCAACCAGATGGGTTCTAGTGTCCAGGTAAAGAAGATTATGTTTGCAGTCTCCAAGGCAATGGTACAAACGATTTGATAGCTATATGATTAGACTTGGCTATAACAGGAGTCCATATGATTATTGTGTATATCACAACAAAGCTAATGATGGTTCAATGATTTATTTGCTTTTATATGTAGATGATATGCACATAGCTGCAAAGTCCAAGTCTGATATTTTGAAATTGAAGAATCTTCTCAGTGTTGAGTTTAATATGAAGGATTTGGGTGCTGCTCATAAAATTCTGGGTATGGAGATTTATAGAGACAGAGGTAAGAATAAGCTTTTCTTGTCACAGAAAGGATACATTCAGAAAATATTATCCAAGTTTGGTATGTCATCAGCTAAGCCTATAGATACTCCTAGTGTTGTAAATGCTCGTTTGTCATATGAGTTTTCACCACAGTCTGAAGCTGAGAAGAAATACATGTCTCGAGTTCCTTATGCTAGTGTAGTGGGAAGTTTGATGTATATTATGGTATGTACTAGGCCTGATCCTGCCCATGCTGTTAGTGTTATCAGTAGGTTCATGGGTCAACCTGGAAAGGAGCATTGGCAAGCCGTTAAGAGGATTTTTCGTTATCGTAGAGGTACATATGATATTGGTCTTGTTCATGAGAATTGCACAAAGTGTTTGGTGACTAGTTATTCTGATTCTGACTATGCTGGAGATGTTGACAGTGGGATGTCTATGACTAGTTATGTGTTCACTCTAGGTGATTCTGTTGTTAGTTAGAAGGCAACCTTACAGAAAAAAACAATGTAACAATTGCATGAACCAAACCTATAAAAACCCAACACCTATAATCCATTATCTTAGTGGGCTTAATGTCTCCACTATAAGCCAACACCTAGCTCACTATTTTGTTAGTGGAATTATCCAACAAAATTTTGGATTTTCCCATTAACTATAATCAAAAGGCAAAACAGTCATTTGGTCAAAATCAAACTTTGACCAAAAAGTAAACATTTTTACTTTTTATGATTTTTTCCGTGTTGACCAATTTTAACCTCCCGAGCATGAATCCACATTCATTTTCTCGAAATTCAAATCATATTTGAATATAAGGTCGGTCATAGTTTGACTTTTCAAAGTCAAAAGTCAATTCTTTGACTTTTTACATCTTTCACCATTTCCATTATTTCCAAGCTTCCGAATATGAACGTATTCATATTCTTGATATTTAAATCACATTTAAATATTAAGGCTGTATCTCTAAACTGAAAAACCCGACCACTACATCACATATACTTGTCGATTTCTCTCTCTTCACCTAATTCGAACAATTCGAATCATTCTATTATACTGTTCTAATTTTATTCCATATGAGCTAGTAGGGGAACCTAATGGACCTATAGATCATGGGCTCCAACGATCCGAGATTAGCTGGCTAAACTCTTTAGACAGAGCTAATCAACATTCGTTAACTAACGGGTCATTCCACTATAGTCCCGTAGTTACATTCCCTTCACTATAGATATATTTGTGTTTATTTGATATAACCATGATTAGTAAGCTAATCCTTCACAGGTTGTTCGTAATCTCGGCTGGGTCATAAAAACTGTTTTACCCCCAAGACTACATCTTGTTCCTTATGTTCCACTGATCCTCTAATGAACAATTAGTTTAAGGACCATCCTATAAACTGAATTCCTCTCAGGCCAAGGAGAGGGTGGGGCCCCTTGTTCAAGACCTGGATTTAGTACTAAAGGGAATAACCTATCTACTATCCCTATAACGAGTAGAAGTGAATTCTGTCTTACACCCTATGTTCCCAGCTATCCACCCGATCTTACCCCTGAAATGGGAGGCTTATTGGGCCAGCGATGATGAGCTGCCCTCACCTATGTAGATCTAAGGATAATTCCGAGTGAACAGGAGTTCATAGTTAGATCAGGATTAAGATTAAGTTACCTAGGTCATCAATTAATGAAATAGTCAGTTTTATACATAAAACGTCATTTAGAACGTAAAAAGTGACTATTTCATGGTTCAGTCTTATGCAAACTCATTGCATAGGATGCCCCCACTCATATATCTCTATATGAACGATTCAGGATCACATCGTTTGTACTAACTACAAAGTAGGCCGCATCCATAATGTCCCCAGAACAAGGCGCCCAACCTTATTCATATACTAGAGACCATTTTGGCTATATTTGAACTTGATCCATCTTTATGTCAGTACATAAAGTTCAAACTACATTAAATAGCCTCAGGACCTTAGTTTATTGGATTCAAGATTACAATTTCAATAACAACTTTATCGAAAAACAAAACAGAATATGTTTATTAATTTACAAACTATGAATTTTAGGACATAAAATCCAACAAACTCCCACTTGGACTAAAACTTCTAGTGGAGTATCATAATGTTGAATTTAAGTGAGAAATATATGAGTGCAATAAACATATGAATACAATAAACTAGGGCATATACCCAAACGTTCTCCCACTTATCCTAGTTTACAAACTTCATAGACCTAGAATTTGTAGGTGACCTTCAAACACTTTAGTCGTGAGGGCCTTTGTAAAAGGATCAGCAATGTTTTGCTCAGAAGATATCTGGGTTACTACAACGTCTCCACGATGTACAATCTCCCAGATCAGATGGTATTTGCGCTCAATATGCTTGTCGCGCTTGTGGCTTATTGGTTCTCTTGAATTTGCAACTGCACCACTATTATCACAATATAGGGTGATAGGCAAATGCATATTTGGAACGACTTCCAAATCTGTCAAGAATTTCCTCAACCATACTGCTTTCTTTGCTGCTTCGCAAGCAGCTACATATTCAGCTTTCATTATGGAGTCTGCAATACAATTTTGCTTCACACTTCTCCACACTACTTCTCCTCCATTCAGAATGAACACTGATCCCGATGTAGATTTTCTTGCATCTTTATCGGTTTGAAAATCAGAGTCAGTGTATCCAGTAAGGATCAAATCCTTAGTACCATACACGAGCATGTATTTCCTCATTCTCCTAAGATAATTTTTTAACGGTAGTCCAATGATCATATCCAGGATTGGACTGATACCTACTGACTATCCCTATTGTGTAGCATATGTCAGGTGTAGTACATAACATTGCATACATTAGGCTCCCTACTGCAGAAGCATAGGGAATGCGTCTCATATCCTCAACCACTTGAGGTATCTTAGGACATTTATCCTTTGACAAATGAATTCCATATCTGTAAGGTAACAGGCCTCTTTTGGAATTTTGCATCTTATACCTAGACAACATTTTATTTATATAAGTTGCTTGAGACATGGCTAGTGTTCTATTCATGCGGTTCCGAATAATCTGAATCCCGAGAACATATTGAGCATTTTCTAAATCTTTCATTTGGAACTGCGTTGCTAGCCATTTCTTGATGTCAGTTAGATAACCTACTTCATTCCATATGAATAGAATATCGTCAACATATAAAACTAAGAACGCTATAGTAGAATTAACGATCTTTTTGTAAACACAAGGCTCGTCAACATTTTGTTCAAAGCCATAAGATTTGATCGCAGTATCAAATCTTATATTCCAAGATCTAGAAGCTTGTTTCAACCCATAAATGGATTTTTGAAGCTTACAAACCTTTTGTTCTTGACCCTGTGCAATAAACCCCTCTAGTTCAGCCATATAGATACTCTCCTCAAGATCGTCGTTTAGAAAGGCTGTCTTGACATCCATCTGCCAAATTTCATATTCATAAAAGGTGGCAATGGATAAGAGTATTCTAATCAACTTAAGCATAGCAATGGGAGAGAAATTTCTTCATAGTTCACTCCCTCTCTCTGGGTATAACCCTTTGCCACAAGTAGAGCCTTAAAAGTCTGTACTTTACGGCTTGGTTTCGTTTTCTCTTATAGATCCACTTACAACCAATTGGTTTTACATCATTTGGTTGATCTACAAGTTTCTAGACAGAATTGAAGTATATAGGCTCCATTTCGAGGTCCATGGTTTTGACCCACTGATCACGGTCCACATCTTTCCTCGCCTGTTTATAGGTTGATGGATCCTCTATGTCGTCATCAGGTATGACGACTTGTGTTTTTGTTAAACCCAAGTAACAGCCAGGCTGATAAACAACCCTCCCACTACATCGAGGTATTCTCAACTCTTGAGAAGGATGTGACTGACCAGATATACTAGTTTTATCTACTACTTTAGTAGATGAACTAGTTCTATCTGTAGTGTCTTTAGAAATTTCATTCAATACTAGTCTACTGCGAGGTTAATGACTTCTTATGTGGTCTTTCTCTAAGAATGTGGCATTTGTCGATACAAATATCTTATTCTCTTGAGGATCGTAAAAAAAGACCACATTTTGTTTCTTTTGGATAATCTACAAATAAGCATAGTTTTGAACAACGTTCCAAGTTTTTTAGGATTTTGCACCAACACGTATGTGAGGCATTCCCAAATCCTAAAGTGACGTAAACTGCCTTTACGCCCTTTCCATAGCTCATAAGGTGTTTCTGAAACACTTTTAGGGGGAACGTTATTCAAAATATAGACAGCAGTCTCTAATGCATGTCTCCAAAAGGAATCAGGTAACTTGGCAAAGCTCATCATTGAGTGAATCATATCTAATAAGGTTTAGTTTCTTCTTTCTGATACACCGTTCTGCTGAGGCGTACTAGGCGTAGAGAGTTGTGACTGGATCCCGTTTTCTATCAAATAGTCTTGGAATCGTATGTCTATATACTCTCCAACTCGATCTGATCGAAGTGTCTTTATTGTTTTACCTAAATCATTCTCAACTTCAGCCTTGTATTCTTTGAACTTTTCAAGAGAATCAGACTTATGATGAAGCAGGTAAACATGACCATACCTTGAATAATCATCAATAAAACTGATGAAATATTCATACCCACCTCGAGCCTTGACATTCATTGGTCCACAAAGGTTCGAATGTACGAGCTCTAAGGGTATTTTGGCTTTGAGACCTTTTCCAGTAAAAGATCTCTTGGTCATCTTTTCCTCAAGACAAGACTCACATGGAAGTAAAAAATTGTCTTCTGATTGATTTAGGAGTCCATTCTTAACCAATCTCTCAATCCTATTGAGATTTATATGACCAAGACTTAAGTGCCATAGATAGGCATTAGAAGAAATTTTTTTTGTCTTTTATTCTGAGTTTCGACTGTTCTAAACATCTCAATATTTAAGACAAATTTTGCTTTAGTTGGTCTTAACTTATATAAGTTGTTTTCAAGTATAGTAGAACAAATTTGAATACCTTTTCTGAAAATGAACACTTCATTAACTTCAAAAGATATTTTATACATTTATTCCAATATACATGTGATAGATATTAAATTTTGTCTCATTTTAGGAGCATATAAAACATCTTTAAGTATGATATATCTATCGTTGAAAAACAACTTCAAGTCTCCCACTGCTTCGGCCGAGACGACCTCTCTTGTTCCAACCTTGAGGGTGATCTCTCCTTCTTCAAGCTTTTTCCAGGAACTAGTTTCCTGAAAAGAGAAGCAAATATGTTTTGTGACTCCTGAATCCAATATCCAGGTTGAGGTATCATACTCCACTAAACATGTTTCAGCAACTAGTAAATCATATTTACCTTGTGCTTCTTTCGAGGCAGAGGCCTGAGGACATTCCTCAGTTAAGACGAATCTCAGGTCATCTATTACTAGTGTTGAATTCAGAATTGTTTTCCATGTTGAGTAATTATCGCCATTTAGTTTCTCAGAAGCTAAAAGTTGATCTAAAGAGCTAGTCATACTGAAAATAAAAACATATCCTTTTTAGTAAAAAACGTTAATCTTTTAAATCCAATCAAGTTTAGCAAAAAAAACTAATAATGTACCCTTCATTATTATATCTTGCAACGATATTTCAACAGTTTAGAATAACCTTCACGGAGGGGTGATCGACTATTCCTCTGTTGAACCAAGACTATCTTGACTAGATACTATCACCAGAATAACTCTTATTCCTATAGTAACTCAGTTATCGCTACTTTGGTCAAGAATTTACTAACGCTTAGTAATTCTCGTAAGTGTGACCCTCCATTTTCAGACCTCAAAGATCGGAATCATTATGCTCCCGAACTTGAAAAGACAAGAATGAAAACGTACCTGAGAGGCCCTATCAATTTCTAGAGTTCGCCGAGTTCCGAATCCTATAATACAACCCTCCGATTGGTAAGGTCGGTCCAGGGCAGACATGCAGGTGCATTATAAGAATCACAGGTGCGACCTAATGGAAGAAACTGTAGAATGTGTTGACACACTTCCTTCTCCTACTTACTATGAACAACTTCCCCTATTCACCTTGGTATTGACTCATGCAAACACTCTTCGAATGGAGTTCACTCCCAGGGTGGCCCAAAGCCAAGCATGAATCTCACAGTATGAACTTTTAGGGACGCTAGAGCTAAAAGTACATTACTTTTCTCCAGCCAAAGTGTTCTAGGCTGTTAGGGTATAAAATACTTAGCAATACATTTCAGCTAACTAAACATATCCTAAGTCTAGGTGATTCATCCGAGTATAACTTTTATACTAGATTTTTAACCTACGATGTCTAGGTGATAAACAAATTTTATTATCTCACACCGCTCATGAATGCTCATAAAACCTGTTTAACCTAACTCAGACACTGGCTTGATCTCCAAGTAGTAGGTGTTCCGTGAATCGTCAACTTAAAAACCTTCAATCTTAGTCATCTTATCTGACTTTTTGCCAAGATCTTGTCGGGTGAGTTTTCTTATAACTTCGGTTTTACAAGATATCGACCTACTTTTCTATGAAAAATGGGATTGCTCGATAACCCTAAGTGAGCGCATCTTATCTTTGTTATAGATTTTAGAAGTCTAGGTTATTTTATAACAATTATAACCCTAGAGCATTCATCTATAACATGCTTCCTTCAATCAAACATGATTTAATATAACACTTATATTAAAACTAAGCATGCATAGTATATATTTTTAACACTTATAAGATATAACAAATGCATGTCACATGTTTTTCCTATGGTGGGGTCTTAAAACTATATGGCATACTATATGCACACAGAATCAAATAACATTATACATCACATGCATAATAGGTAAACAACACTAAAGTGGACCGATTTTGGCATTAAAAATAAACAAATAACTAATTTATAACACAAATCAGCAATCAGCTTCCCAAAATCGGCTTTAAACACTTTGAACCATCTTGAACCGGCCCAAAAACTCCCGAACCTACCCAAAAACACCAAAACCCAAGTTGAACCGGTCAAACCGGCTCAACCAGGTCAAACAGACTGGTCCAGACTATCTGGACTGGCTGGTCAACGGGCGTTGGCACAGTCAATGGAAGTGGACGCGGAGCGAGTCAACGGAGGCGGAGCAGGCGGGCGGCCAACCAGGTCAGTGCACAGTGCGCGAGTCGCGGGCAAGTGCACGGGCGCGGGTCGCGCTAATCTGATCCGGGAGATTCTACATTGTGGAGACGTTGTAGTAACCCAGATATCTTCTGAGCAAAACATTGTTGATCCTTTTACAAAGGCCCTCACGGCTAAAGTGTTTGAAGGTCACCTACAGAGTATAGGTCTACGAAGTTTGTAAACTAGGACAAGTAAGAGAACTTTTGGGTATATGCCCTAGTTTATTATATTCATATATTTATTGTACTCATATGTTTCTCACTTAAATTCAACACCTACAGTTACTTTGTCTACTACTGAAGCAGGGTACATGGCCTTGACAATAGCTACTAAAGAGGAATATGGCTGAGGGGGTTAATTGGTGATCTTGGTTTCAAGCTATTGTATATTGTGATAGTTTGAGTGCAATATGCCTAGCCAAGGATCAAGTTCATCATGAGAGAACTAAGCACATAGATGTAAGATATCATTTCTTAAGAGGTGAGCAGAGATTGGTACTGCTGATAACCCTGTTGATATGTTCACCAAACTGGTTCCACAAGGCAAGTTCCAACATTGTTTGGACTTACTGAATGTTTTGAATTGTTAGTGGTCCCCTTTGTGGGACACTTTGAGGCATGAGGGAGAAGCCTGGGTACATCTGGCGATATTGATTTATGTTGCATTTGGTACATATATTATCTGGAAGAGAATTCAAGTCAAGGTGGAGATTTGTTAAAATGCCTTGAATCTGTTTGTTGGCGCTTCGAACAACCTAGTACAGGGGTCTCGCTGCCCGGTCAGCGAGACAGGGTCTAGGGGCGAAGCGCCCTAGTGGGGGTTCGGGAGTAACGCCCCCGAAATCTATTCAGATTTTTGTATTCAGCATATTTATTTTTTTGCAGTTATTTACGTTTTTGACCCTAGGGTTTAGAGCAGTGCGATATATAAACTCTCTAACCTAGAGGCGCCGTTTTTGACGTAATTCTGAAAACATTCTCTCGAAATAATGTTGTTCTCCCTCTACCCGTAGATGTAGCTAACACACTGTTAGTGAACCACGTATATCTTTTTGTCGATCTTTCCTTACTCTACGTTCCTTTTTGTGTTCTTTAATTGTCGATTTCGCAACATTTCTATTTGATGAACACTTTTTCGTCAATTTACCCGATCTAACTTAATCCAAATTACATAAGCATAAGTTGTCTTTGTTTAATGTTTGATTATCTATAAATGGATGAGTTTGTAAATTTTTAATAATTTTTTTTTAAGATTGACACTATGTTTTTCTTTGTTTAAAGTTTGTAGTAGATATTATGATATTTGGTTTATGAAATTTTAGTTATTAGTCATATTGTAGATAAATTTAAGTATTTAAATTAATATAAAAATATTAATCACCCGACAATTCAACCTTAATTTTAAAGGTTGAATTGGGATCGAGACCATGTTTAAATTTTTCTGGAGTTTGTGTACACCCGTAGTGAAAATTGATAAACAATTTCATCTTAATTAAATGTAATTGGAAATCATTGGATTTTGAGATGGGAAATGAATTGTGTTTGTTTTGGCCGAATTACAAAAATGTGTATGATTGGACATAAAGATTTTGGTTAACTTTATAGATCTTCAATGTGAATGGGATCTCCCATTCTCACCTCTAAATAAAGTTCAACATGTTTTTAAGTATCTGGTTAGAATTCAAACACTTTTTTTTACATTAACTTTGATACAATATTAATTATTAATGTTGTTAGTGGTAAATTGAAGCGGAGTGAAAACAAGCTAAAGCCTATACTAGTTAATCAGACAAAATTGAGGTTTGAAGAATTAAGCACACACCATAGGTCATAATACCCATGGTCCACCTCGATTAGGATCATGTAGGTTGAGGTTATGTTATTGAAGATGCGCACAATTCGCACATCTTTTGCGCATAATTGGCTTGGTGAGAAGCAGGGAGACCTCAATCGTCCTAATCCGAAAAGGAATGTGGAAAAACCTAGGTTATCTCTCCTAAGTCCTATATATACATCACTATAACTCCAGATGATGAGTCAACTCTAATTCTCTAAACTTTGGCTAAACCTTTCAACTAACGTAGGTATCAAAGGTGGTGTGACAAGTACCACATCAGCACCCAGTTTTCTCTGTTTTACAGGTTAGGTATTCCATAGATCGATAAATTCATTGATGAAGCATGTACAAAATATGTGAGATTTTTCAAGGTCCAAATTGTGCATCCATAAATGGATCGGTCAATTTTAAGCATTACTTAATTAGTCAAGTAATACTTGCTTGCCTAAACACGTATTTCAATTCTCATCCACGTTAAACAAAAAAAAGAAAGAAAGAAAGAACGAACTTGATTATTTATTACATATGACAATTAATTATTTATTACACATGAGAGATATAAGAAGATTATTTATTACATATGACAATTAGTTATTTATTGCACATGAGATCTTTTATTGTATTTTTCTAATATAACATCACAAATTACATTACCGAACTCTTTTCTCTTTTTATTTATTTATTTATTTATTTATTTATTTATTTTGTACTCTTAAAAAAGAGAGTGGATGAATTAATAATTAGTTATTTAATCTCAAGTAATGTTACTGAATTTGACATCCACATAGAGGTTGTTAAATTATTCAATTATATTGAAACAAATTATCCCTAATTTCTTTTATAAAATATCACCATCGTGAATACTAAAATAAATAAATATATTTGTTAAATTTTATACTTTATGACACTTTCTAAGAAATTAAATAACTAATAATAATAATAAAACTTCCGAAGAAAAAGGGGAAAGGAAAGGGAAAGACGAAATTCCACTCTGATTAGAGAAAGTTTACGAGTTATGACCGGCATTACTTTTGGAAATTTTCAAATCTTATCGAATAATCAATTGACTTAACGAGAAAAATTATTTTCCTCTCAAAAAAATTAAAATAAAATAAAGATTTAATTCCTATTTTGACTCTTGAACTTTAAATTTTGTTCTATTTTTATCCCTAAATTTTAAAAAATATTTGTGTTAGTCTCTGAACTTTTAAAAACTGTTTATTCTAGTCCTTACCGTTAAAATTTTGTTAACTCTTTAGAGACGAAATCTATTTAAGGATGAAATTATATCTAACATGGGTTGAAGGTGAAGTAAAATATCATCAATCAACACGCCAAAATAATATATAATCAAAATCTTGAACCCAAAACGACTTTTAAATTCAAAATTAAAACCTTAGATTGTATAGCATTGACTAACTATATTTGGCAACCTAACCATCCACAATACAAGTTATATCACCATTTCGATTAAAAGTTAACAGAATCTTAACCATAGGATCAAAATAAACAATTTTTAAAAATTTAGAACAAAAATAAATATTTAAAAAATTTAGAGACCACAATAAAATAAGATTCAAAGTTAAGAAACCAAAGTAAGATTTAAAACCTAAAATAAACGTGTGAAACCTAAAAACACTTTTAATTGATTTGTAAGTTGACCTTTTTAAAATATTAAATTTAAATTTTAATATGCCCAGTTAGAAGAAAGCTTAATCATTTATATTCAATTATAAAATTCAATGGATTTAGAAAAAGTCAACTTTATTTTAATTTATTTTATGTTTTTTTTTTCAGTATTATGATCTACATATAGAGAAAAATGTAATTGAATTCACAAATTTACTCAACTTAACTAATATCTTGATCAATTTAAATTATATGTAAGTCTCAGTTAATGATATATTTACTTGCAAACAACACTAGTTACCATTTTCAAATTTTAATTCAGTTTAGAAAACCTAAGAGAACTTTAACATTAAAATATAACAACTTGCAAAGAGGTACACTAATGGTTGTTTTTAAAATTCAATTCAATTGGGTTATTGATTAGAGTTTGAATGAAGATTAGTCATATGTTTATATTTTCATACTCAAATGAAAATGCACCATTGTGAGCATTAAGTGATAGAATACTGTAAACAAATGAAAAAAATAATAAACAGTAGGTTAAACCTCACTTCTCATCTTTTAACTTTCATGAAAGTAACAATTTAATTTTTAAATTTTAGTTGGTAACGATATAATCTTAATATTTTCAAATTTGTGACAATTTAGTTTTTGAACTTTAATAAGTAACAATTTAATCCTTATTATGAAACATTTTATTAAACTTTAATAAAATTTCTTAGATGATCTGTTTGGAAATCATTTTTTTATAAACTATAAAGATTAAGTCGTTACATAATAAAGTTGACACTTAATTTTGAAGAAATCTTCCATAATTGAGACTAAATTCTTACAAATTTCAAAGTATAAGAACTAATTGTTACTTATACAAGTTTAGGGACTAAATAGTTATAAATTTGAGAGTATAAGAACTAAATTGTTATTTCTACAAAAGTTTAGAGACCAAAAATATTTTTAACCTATTTACAATGTTGACATCCATACAAATGTTGAGATCTCCAATTTGTGATAATATTGATGAAAATATCGATAAAATGTTATGTTGATAAATATTTCAAAAAAAAAACTTTAGAAAAAGTGTATGTATATACTTACACATAACACACATACACACACATATATATATATCTTTTAAATAAGTACAAAACAAAACGTGGTAGGGTAGACAGTACAATTATAGAAGTAAGAGAGCATTTCTCCTCGTTTTAAACAAGGTAAGATATAGAAAGATTTTTAGTACCATATTTCCTTTGTTTGGACTATTAATCCATCTTCATAAATATTTATAGACCCCACATTGATGTTAGTGAGTTCACCATATTTTTAAAGTGTATTGACTTGACACACAATAAGTAGAGATAGTATGAAGAGTTTTGAAGAATTTTCCATACTACCGTAGTATAGGATATTTTCCCTAAGAAATAGAGATGATAAATTTATTTTCCTAATTAAGTATCTGAGGTGAAAGCATTTCACTCTACAATCCTAATACCTATCCGGGCCTTCATTAAGAGTGATTTTAAAATGGTTAAAATCATTTTTGTCAAGTTTAAAATCATTTTGAAACACGTCTTTAATTGCTTTGAATTAAAATAATATTTAATTAAACACTTCTAAATATAATTTTCATATTAAAAAAATTAATTTTGAATACTTAAAAACATGCTTCAAAATAATTTTCAAAAAACAAAGTGGTTTTTAACCTTCTAAGAATCACTCCTAAAATGCTCTATTTCATGAATAGTTAAACATGTTTTTCCCCTAAAAATTAGGGTTTAAAATTATAAAAATCAAATGACAATCAAACGTGATCTAAATTATCTATTTATCGAAAATAAAATAAATGTGAGAATCAAAATTCTACAATTTCCATCTATTTGCATATAGAACCGAAATAGAAAACTATTTGTGATTAATCGTTTATATATGATCTTGGGAAATTCTATACGAAATTATTAATATCTCAGTAAGAGAAGAAAAGAGAAATTGATGATGATGATAATAATAATAAAAATAAAAATATGTTCACTCATATTATGATGAACAAATTGTCTTTACAAATAGATAAAGTGAATTTAACTCAATGATATTAACATTTCTCCCTAAAAATTAAAGATTCGATCTCACATTCTGATAGTAAATTAGATAGAGTAAAGATGTTAAATGCCTTAGAAAAATAAATAATATATAGATGGTCTAAAGAGGAAATGACATGAAATTTAAGATTATTTCAATTTTTATTATTATGATTAGATAATTGATGAAAGGCATGAAAATAATAATAGCCTACGATGTACTATCTTTCTCATCGTGGTCCCATTAGAAAACTAAATCGTTCATATGCAATCATAAAATTCAGCTTAATATTTTTATTATTAAAAAAATGCAAAACTCGACGTATTTTGGCTTTCAAAAAAGTTAAATACTTTTATAGATAATTGTTTTAAATGGTAAAAGTGTTGAAAATTTTTAATTATACCAAAGTATCACTATTTATCAATAATATATTATGTCACTGATTGACAATTATATTTTATTATATTTATAAATAAATTGTCTTATTTTCCTTTATCTAAAAGCAACTCAATTTTAGATGATTTTTTCGTGTAAAGGGAAAAGACTTCCATTTGATTAGAAAATCGTAATAATTAATTAATTTGAAAACATAAAATGAATACTCAATATGTTATTAATATTGATAATAATAAGAAGAAGAAGAAAAAGAAAAGGGAAGAAAAAGATGGATGCAATTATCATACGCAAGGACATTACATAATAGAGAAACAAACAAGGTCTAGCTATGAGTGACTGTCAATTGGCTTTCAGAAACTTTATACAAAACGGCTCTCTTGTTGGAACTCACGTGTCAACATTTTCAATAGAAACTCAACACCAAAATTCCTCATTTAAAGGGACTTGAAAATTTTAACTTCTCTGCTTGGCCTATCATCGTCAAAGTGCACTAAGAACATATTGATTATTTATATGGTCTCTCACGCAATATTAATAAAGGTTCAAAATAGTGAGCACGAGCATGTATAGGAGTGCAAGTGAGAGAGAGGAAGAGCGTAAGTGCAATAGAGTGAGGGAGGAAGAATCGAAACGTGTGAGAGTACTATTGTATTGGATTAGATGAAATCGAGTACAAGGGAGAGATGTGAGTGCAAGTGCAAGGAAGGGAGGAAGAAACCTGGCGTATGAGGGCACTATTGTACGAATTATTTTAGATTCACACTCACTAAAATCACTAGGAGTGTTATAGATAGTTTGACAAACTTTTAAAGGAAATTTTGGGCACTGAGCTAGTTATTATAGTCAATGGTGATTATAATCGGTGGGTTATAATAGACAATGCATTATAATAATTAGTGTTTAGTGCAGACTATTTTGGACTTGGTTAAAATAGTTTATGTCTGGAGTGTAAATTATTTTTGTTTGAATAGAAAAGAGTAAATATTGTAGCAAAGAAGAAAGAGAGAATGAGCGAAAAATAGTAAATACTATAGCAGAGAGAATTCTGGAATAGTATTTACTATACTTAATTTTAGGTTATAAATAGTTGTATACACCACTATTATTGTTGGTGCCTAAGCCGCCCTTAGTATGTTATGACTATGACAAAGAGTCATATATTGTTATTTTCAAAATTTGAGGCAAACAACATTATGACCACCTATGAAGCACAGATACTTCATGCGAGGCAAAAAATCCGTATCAGACACGTATCAGATACTAATACTTTCAAATACTTTTCATATACGTATCTGACACGCGATTTGATGTATCTATTTCTACTCTACCTTTTTTTAAAGAAAAAAGACAAGCAACTCATATAATCTTTCTTCATCTAAAACTAGACAACCTATTTAAAAAGCTCACTACTCGAGTCCAAAACTAAAAGAAAAATAAATAAATAAAAGACCAAACCCTAGAATCATCTAATCTTCATCTTCACATTTAAGTCCCCACAAAATCCACTAAAATATAAACCATTTGGATATGTTCAACAATTTAATGAAGAAATTCTTCGTTTATCTTCATACTTCTCCTTCTAATCTTCTTCTTTTTTGTAATATGAGACACTGTTCTATTACATTTTATTAACTATTGAACTTCAATATATTAGATGTTACTTTTTTGTATTGTATTTCAGTGTTTGTATTCTATTTTGTGTTATTGTTATGAACTTGTATGGTAAATTTATCTATATCCCATATTTTTTTAAGAAAAAAAAATGTATCTTCAATGTATCAGTACCCTTATTTTTTAGAAATATATATAAAAAAATGACATATCCTTAGACATATCCGTATCTAAGTTTTTTAGAAATTGATGAATCGCCGTAGCCGATCGTATCCATCGTGTAACCGTATCTGTATATGTGCTTCATAGATGACCACGGAACTAAGGTATTTTGTATAGAACAAAAAGAAACACCCTTTGAGAATCGTGTTTGTTTTCTTCCAATAAAGAATAATTAAAACTACTCTAAATCCTCAAATTTTGATTTGCATTTTGAAAGTCCTTATAAAAAGTAGACAACAAAGTAAAAGAAAAGAAAAACTAAGAAATAGAAGTGATGTCTATTAAGTTTAATTTTATAAAACAGGAAAAAAAATGGTACTTTGGTTTTTTTCCCTAGAAACTAAGTTTGTTTCTACATAATTATTTTCAAATTTCAAGAAATATTAAAAAAATTAGGCAAATTTAAAAAATAAGAACAAAATTTTAAAAAATTATTTTTTAGTTCTCAAAACTTATTATGAATTTTTAAAATATTTATAAGAAAATAGATTAAAAAAAACAAATAAATTCATTGGTGGAAGGAGTACACAACTTTTGAGATTCTTTGTTTTATTTATTTATTTTGGAGATATGTTCTTTGTTCCGTTATCTAATTATAAAAGTATTTTTAAATCCTAAACAAGTTTGACAAGTGCTTTTATGAAAGACTATCAACTCAACAAGTTCTACTAACCATACAATGTATGGTTCGAAATATATCCGCGCCATAATAGCCTTGCCATTAGTGTCACTTATAAATATAATTGCCTCAATTGTTTATCTAATAATAATGAGCATATCTCAATTGACATAGTATTTACGTTATCAATTTTTAAATTGAGGTTTGATTTATCCACTCCACATATTATAAAATAATTATAATAGTAAATAAATAAAATAAAAATAGGTGCCCCAATAATCACAATAATTAAATGTTATGATTAAATATGAGAAATGATTGTAAGGGATAGTTGCAAATATAGCAATCAAATCTAAAGAGTGTACAGATATAACAAAATTTAGAGTTTACTTTTGAAGTCTATCGGTGATAGACCATATTGTTAGTATGGGTCTATCAGTGATAGATTTTACTTTATAGCAATTTTAAAAAAAATGTTGTTATATACTTAATTATTATCCCTAATAGTGTTATCTGATATAGCTATTCAATTTTTTATATATGTAATTTTCCGTTTCTTCTCCTTTTCATTTTTCACTGTTTTTCTGTTACTATTTTATTATCTCTCTCTTGTTTGTTATTGATCTCCTATCAGTGTGTGACAAATGGCATATATACATTAATAAATATTGGCACAGTGGCTCCAATCACTGTGGTCAAGCCTTTTCGTTTTTCATAGACCTTTCTTCTTCCTTTTTCTTTCTTACATGGTATCAGAGCTATAAGCATCCTCCTCCCCTTCGCTTCCATGGCATCAAGCTCAGGAACGTCAGAAGAAGACTCCACTCAGCCGGTGACGTCGATTCCAGGTATTCAATCGACCAACCCACCTCCAACTAATACCTCTATATCCTCACCGTCGTTCACTCCACCAGTTACTCAACGAATCCCACCCCCTCCTATTCGAAATCCAATCTTCCCTCCCCAATATGGTCCTCCACCACCACATTTTTATCCATAGTACACCGGTTTTCCTGCCCATCACTCTTTTCCAACTCAAGTACCACAGAATCCCTTCTCTACCCTCTCATCCCCGCAGTCACCGGTAGCAAACTTTCCTCATATGTCCCAATCCCTCACTGTCAAACTCAACGATTCCAACTACCTCCTCTAGAAAAACCAGCTTCTCAATTTGATCATTGGCTACGGCCTTGAAAACTTCATTGACGGCATCTATCCTCAACCTCCAAAGTATCTCGACCCTCAGCAAACACACATAAACCCTCACTTCTCTTATTGGCAGACATGCAACCGCACCATTATGAGCTGGTTCTACTCCTCACTGAATGAAGATAAAATGACGAAATCATTGGCTACGAATAAGCATTGGAAATTTGGGAAGCTCTTCGTACGGTCTACGAATCATCCTTAATAGCTCAAATCATGGGACTCAGATCTCAACTGCAAAGAATAAAGAAGGATGGCGTTACCGTGTCCCAGTACCTAGCTCAAATCAAAGACGTTTCTGATAAGTTTGCTGCCATCGGTGAACCTCTGTCTTAACGCGATCACCTCGGCTATATCCTTGAAGGACTAGGTAACAAATACAATCCTTTTGTAAATTCTATTCAAAATAGAACCGACCGCCCTTCTATTTTTTATGTTCGTAGCCTCCTCGTTGCATATGACTCTCGTTTGGAAAAACAAACTGCCATAGATCAGCTCCAACTTGTCCAAGCTAATGTCGTCCACCTTTCTCTTCACTCTAAGACTCGACATCCACAGTGGCAACAAAACAAAAGACCACCTTTCAGCCCCCCTCTCTCCCAGGTATTCTCCCCAATCTACCCTTTTCCCCTGTTACTGTTGATTATACTCCCACTCGACCCCCTGCTTGAAATCAACAATCATCTCCTAACCAACCACCCAACTTCTCCAATCGCCCTCAATGCCAAATTTGCAATAAACTCGATCATACAGCCTTAGCTTGTTACAACATTGACAACCCCAAATACAGGACTATTCACCCTCCCCAAGATAATCTCACTCAAACCGTTCCAACCATCACCCAACCTTTGTCCTATGTCACCTTATGCCCTACACCCAAAACCAACCATCCCGATGAAGGCTGGTACATGGATTCCGAAGCTACTCATCACATGACCCCCGATCTGTCCAACATACAACAGTCTTTCCATATTATGGCGGTGAACAAGTTGTGATAGGCAATGGTAAGTCCCTTCCTATTTCTCACACTGGCTCTTCCCGTTTCCTTTCCCCCCTCTCCAATACCCCTGTATATCTCCACTCTGGCCTTTACACTCATTCTATCTCTCGAAACCTTATTCGCATTGGTCGTTTATGTTATGACAATCATGCCTATGTCAAATTTTTCCATGACTCATTTGTTGTAAAGGATCTTCGAACCAAGAATCCACTCCTCCGAGGTACACTTGATCGTGGACTCTACTAACTCTCTATCAATCCAACTGTTCCAAATTCATCCAATTCCCCCTTCCATCCCATAGCTCTTGTTTCAACATTCACTGATGTCTCACTGTGGCATCGCCGCCTGGGGCACCCTTCCATTCCAATCATTCAATCAATTTTGTCTAAATGTAGTCTGAAGTACAAAAATAACACTACTATGTCTGTTTACGAACACTGTCAAATGGCCAAAAGCCATCGTTTACCATTTTATGCATCTACCTCTCGTCCCTCCTCCCCCTTTGAAATTGTGTATGCTGATGTATGGGGCCCTTCCCCTGTAAGTTCAGTGAATTCCTTCTGTTTATTGATGCTTTCTCTCGTTTCACTTGGATATACACACTAAAAGCAAAATCTGAAGTCCTCCTCTATTTCAATAAGTTTCAAGCTATGGTATCTAACCAATTTTCTACCCCAATAAAAGTAATTCAAACTGATGGAGGAGGTGAATTCTAAGCTCTCTCAGCTGTCCTAGACACCCTCGGCATCCTCCATCGTTTATCCTACCCCTACACCCCCTAACAAAATGGTAATGTTGAAAAAAAGAACCGACATGTTGTCGAGGTAGGATTGTCGATACTAGCTCACTCCTCTGTCCCACACACATTTTGGCTTTCCACACATCCACCTATCTTATAAACCGCACACCTACATCTGTTCTTGAAAATAATTCTCTCTATGAAGTCCTCTATAATAAACTCCCAAATTACCATCTTCTTAAAATTTTGTGTTGTACTTGTTTCCCCTTTTTTCGTCCGTTTAATGATAATAAGCTTCAATACTGATCCCACGGATGCATCTTCTTAGGTTACACTTATTTATACAAAGGCTATCTTTGTCTTCACCCAACCTCTGGTCACATCTATGTGTCTAGGCATGTTATATTCAATGAATCTGTTTTTTCCTTTGCTGCCAATTCTTAACATAAACTCCTTCACAATTGTCCTCCCCTTCAGTCATTTCCATTCTTGTCACAATCACCCATCCCTTCTCTTCCCCATTTAGTCCTTCTACTATCAGCCCTCATCACAATGATGTTCATCACCATGATTCCCCCCATCCATCTTCCATTCTCCCACTCTCCAACCCTTCCTCCCCCCTCCCCCCTCCCTACCAACCTACACACTGCCCTTGATATCCTTTCCCCTGCTTCTGCCACACACTCACCTAATTCCCCTATTCCCTTACCTCCACCAATACTAACCCCTACTTCTGCCACCTCAACTTACTCTCCTTCACCATCACCAACTGTCTCCAACATTCCCGACCTACCACACCCTCTCCCCCTCGCCACCAATGCCTATCCTATGATCACATGCTCCAAAATGGGTATCTTCAAACTAAAAGCATGGCTTTCTGTTGTCACTGACTTGGACAAGGCATAACCACACTCTTACAAGGAAGCTCTCCTTCATCCCAAATGGCGTCGTGCTATGCTTGAGGAGTATGAGGCACTCATTCACAACAACACATGGTCTTTGACACCTCTTCCCCAGGATTGTAAGGTCATTGGTAGTAAATGGGTGTTTCGACTTAAACAAAACCAGACAGGTGAGATTGATAGTTTTAAAGCCCGTTTAATCACTCAAGGGTTTAGCCAAGACTATGGTGTAGATTACTTTGAAACATTTAGCCCGGTTGTAAAGCCTACCACCATCACGATTGTCCTATCCATTGCCTTATCAAACAATTGGGTCATTTGACAACTTGACGTGTCCAATGCTTTTCTCAATGGTGACCTATCTGAAGAAGTATACATCAAGCAACCATCGGGCTTTATCAATGATCAATATCCGGATCATGTCCTGCTCCTTCAAAAAGCATTATATGGTTTCAAACAAAGCCCCCGTGCGTGGTTCTCTAAGCAGCACATGTTTGATGCAATGAAGTTTCTCAAATGCAAAATTTGATACGTCCATGTTCATCTTCCGCAGTAATCATTACTTAATCATCTTTCTTATCTATGTTGATGATATTTTTGTAACCGGCAACAACCCTTACCTCACTCAATACTTTATCAGATGTTTACATACTTAGATTGCACTCAAGGACCTTAGTGATCTCTTCTTCTTTCTTGGCATTCAGGTAACCCGCTCATCCAATCTTTTACACTTATCTCAAACCAAATACATTCACAGCCTGTTGGATCGTGCAAGCCTCTCCGACTGTAAGCCCATTCATTCCTTCATGGCCGTTAATACTACCTTTTCTCTCACTGATGGACTCCTTCTGGACAATCCCTCTGAATACAGAAGTTTGGTAGGAGCCCTCCAATACTGCACTCTAACCAGGCCTAATATCAGCTTCAGTGTCAACAAGCTATGCCAGTTCATGCACGCCCCGACTTCCTCACACCTTTAAGCAGCAAAAAGGCTTCTTCGTTACCTCAAAAGCACTACCAATCATGGTATCCTTCTGTCAAAATCCCCTATTTTAGCCTTAACCTGCTACACTATTGCTGATTGGGCCAGCTGCCCGGACGACCGACGAAGCACAAGTGGCTTCTGTTTCTTCTTAGGTTCAAGCCTCATCTCATGATGCTCCTCCAAGCAAAAGGTGGTCTCCCGATCCAGTGCTGAATCATAGTACCGTGGCCTCTCCAATGCTGCTTCGAAGTGCTCTGGATCCAATCAGTCCTAACTGAAATTGGCATTGGTCCAATCTCAATACCTCTTCTGCTTTGTGACAATCTGAGTGCCACCTACATGTCTGCCAACCCTGTATTACACAATCGCACCAAACACCTTGAGATTGACCTGCACTTCCTTAGAGAAAAGGTGGCTACTAAACAACTTTCGGTCAGATTTCTTCCCTCCGAAGACCAACTTGCAGACATCATGACCAAGGCCTTACCAAGTCCCCGCTTTCTCAGTCTCAAGACCAAGCTCACAGTTGCAGCAGCTCCTTGTTCGCTTGCGAGGGATGATAAAATAGTTATTTAATTTTTTATATATGTAATTTTCCGTTTCTTCTCCTTTTCATTTTTCACTGTTTTTCTATTACTATTTTATTGTCTCTCTCTTGTTTGTTATTGGTCTCCTATCAGTGTGTGACAAATGGCATATATACATTAATAAATATTGGTACAGTGGCTCCAATCACTGTGGTTGAGCCTTTCCGTTTTCCATAGACCTTTCTTCTTCTTTTTTTCTTTCTTACATTATCCAATGCAATTATCCTTTAAATAAATTACGTTCGATACTATTTATTTAGATATTTGGAAGAAAAAAATAGTAAAGCGTTTGCCAATGTAACCTACCTCAATTAATAAATATTTACTTTCAAATTAAATGAAACTCAACAATTAAGTTAGGCTACGTTTGGCATTACGTTAACTATGTCAAAATGTCCTTCAGAAAAAATCACTTTTTAAACCAAGTTAATTTCACGTTGACTTTAAAAACAATATCCTTTTAGCTTTTAGATTCTCATAAAATCAGGTAGAATTTTTAATTAATATTTAGTTTTCAATTTTATACTTTAAAAATAAATTTTATTTTATATATTTATCTATTTCTCACATAATCAAATCTATTTTCTATTTTTCCTCGAGTTAAATGCATCATTTTTTTTAAAAAGTACACCATATTCATTTTTTTAAAATAAACCTATTTTCTTTAATATTTAAAAATTAATCAGTAACAAAAAAAATTATCGTACTAAAAAATTATTTAAAATTTTAAATTACAAAAAAAAAAATTGATTATAAGTCTATTTTAATTATTATATCTAAAATAACATATTTTTGTTTTTATTTACTAAACATTCTAACCTACTTTTTCCAGTTTAATCTAAAATTTACCCAATATTATTTTATTTCAATTCATAGCTGATTTTTCTAAAAGCACAACTATCAACAATTATTTTAAAAGCTACAATATTCCTAAATGGAGCCTTAGATTTTTATAAAAAGAAAAAGAAAATAGTTTCTTTCTTTCTTTTTATTATTACAACAATATCACCTTGAAGAATGACATAATATTTATCTAGAAGTATACTCATTTTGACATTATCTTTCTATTTAAAACGATACCATATCACAAATTAACTTGAGTCAATGAGTTAAAATATCATGATTTAAAACTTCTATTATTAAATAAAAAACAAGAAATTATACTACCAAATTAATTTAAATACTGCAATCTCGATCATGCCCTTATCAAATGAGAATGTATATAATAATATTGTCTATACTAACTCTTGTTTGTCATAAACAAATATTTGAAAATTATATGATTTATGAATTAAAGTAAGGAATTTTCAAAAATATAAAAATAAGAAAAATTATTTACACAAAATAGTAAAATTTTAATCTTTTTTAATAGATGTTGATAAAAGTCTACGATAAAAATCGATAGAAATTTATTATTGATAACACTGATTGAAATTTATTAATAATTATCAATATTTTTTTACTATTTATATAAATAATTTGACATTTTTTTATCTGTTAAAATTTTATATAATATTTAATAACACGTTATAACATGAGTAAAATGTACTCTCATCAGACCCATCACTATCCAAATGCAAGTTGATCAATTGTAAAATTTGTTGTAAACGCAATGCTTCCACGTCTATATCCCCTCTGTCGTTTGCGGGTCCCACCTACTCCACTGTTTCAACCCTACACCTAAAAAAATTATTTTCAAACAAAATAAAAACAATAATTTCTCTTCTCTACTTTTAATATATATTGAATTTATTTTTTCTTTTAACAAAATTAGTGGAATAAAATTCCAGTGCAATAAAATACTATATATTATGAGTGTTTGTGGGTTAGATTGAGTTGGATTTAGGGATATTTTAGCCAACTCTATAGTTCGATTTGTTATTTTTTTAATTCAAATTAACCTTGTTAAATTATGAACCCGGAACAAGCTAACCCATAAAAAATGGGTTGGTTGGTTCAATTCCATTGGTTTCCTTAAAAAAAACTTGGAATCACCAATAAAAAAACACATAAGATTTCACAATTCACAAGAAAAATATCCAAAATCTATTATAACAAAATAAGTCTCCAAAATTCATAAGAAATACCATAATAGCATTTGAAACACTATTCGAAATTAAACAAAAACAAGTCATTTATTTAAAATTTTATTTTAAAAAAAGTAAAACGTAAATATGTAAAAGTCTAATTTAATTATTTTCATATATTAAATTAAGATTAATGACTCAATTTCAATTTATATAGTTAATTTTTTCTAAAGTGTAAATAAACTACTTCTAAGAGTTGTTGAAGAATAAATTATTCAAAAAAATATTGGAATTAAAATCAATATATGTATAAGTAATTGTGTTATAAGTAAGAAAAAAATATATTTTAAAGTTAATAATAAATTCGAGTTGGTTCGGGATGGTTTGGGTTATATTAGGTAAACCCATGAACCAGTCCAATTTATAAAATTTTCATTTATTTGAACCGCATCCAACCCAAATGAGTTGATAACCCAACCCAAACCGCACGGGTTGATTGGGTTGATCGGTGTTTTCGGTTATCAGGTTTTGTACACCCCTACTATATATTTCAAATATAATAAAATAGTTTTGAAAAAACCAATCATAAACTAGAAGTAGGGCCTAAATTTAAAATTTAGATTTAAATTCTACTTTTCCCTAATTTTGTTTTAGTTCATTTATATCTTTATACTTTTAAAATGTTTATTTAATTTCTATACATTAAATTTTGGTTTATTTTTTATCTCTACGTTTGTAACATGTTCATTTCAATCCTCATGCTTTCAATTTTGGCTCATTTTTATTATTAAATTTTCAAAAAGTGACCATTTTAATCATTTAATAATAAAATAAAAATCTAAATGAAGAAAAATAAATGATCACGTTTTAAAAGTATAAAAATAAAAATGAATCAATATTAAAAATATAAGGATTTGAATGAAACTTTTAAAATATATGAATCAAAATGAAACAAAAGTAGTATTTAAATCTAAAATTCAATTAAAGAAAAAAAAGAGTAGATAAACTAAATTTAGAAGTTTAAAAATGCAATAATTAAATTTAATTACGGAGCGAAATATACTCAAACTAAAAAAAGTGCTTATGTGGAGCATAAACGCAGCGTTTTGAAGTGGGTGCGGTGTTAGGTTGCTGTCTTACCAACTCCTGCGGTATGTATTTCTCTCCACAGAAAACCCGCATATGCAAAAGAAGGACACGTGTCGGTCGACCAAACGGCTTTTCTGGTGATTGTGGTAGGTGGATCACCGTGCCTCCCGTTTCCCCTCTCTCTTATTTATACGGTTCCTTCATTTGGTACGATCTTCAGGGCGATTTCATTTCTCCCTGAAAATACTGGTAATTCACTCCATTTTTCTCCTTCAATTTTCCCTTCCATTTTCTTCTTCATCATCAATTTCATTCCCACCCGATTCACCGATCGATCAAGATGATTATTACCGTGAAGGATTCGACTATGGTGACTCCGGCGGAGGAGACGCCGCATCGGAGCCTCTGGAATTCCAGCATCGATCTCGTGATTCCAAGTATGCACACGCCGAGTGTCTACTTCTACCGACCTACCGGCGCCTCTAATTTCTTCGACGCTCAAGTTCTAAAGGAAGGTCTAAGCAAGGCGCTGGTTCCGTTTTATCCAATGGCTGGACGGTTGAGACGCGATGAAGACGGTCGAATCGAGATCGACTGTAGTGCCGAAGGTGTGCTTTTTGTTGAGGCTGAGACCACGGCGGTTATTGATGATTTTGGTGATTTTGCGCCGACGTTGCAGCTCCGGCAGCTTATTCCGGCCGTCGATTACTCCGGTGGAATTGAGTCGTATCCGTTGCTGGTGTTACAGGTATACAATACAATCCTTGCCTGAAGTTTAATTTCTTTTTTTTATTGAAAATATTAAATTAGAATATTATTGATTAGTTTGGTGAGAGTTAAATAAAATGGTTGAGATAAAAGTAGTCTGCGGAGGTGTAGTTTGTGGTCTGTCCTCTCTTATTAAACTTCGGCAAGGACACTACTTTTCTTTTTTTTTCTTCTTCTTTCTTTCTTTCTTTCTTTCTTTTTTTTTTTTTTTTTTTTGGTTGTATTCTTTTTCATTTTTCCTCATTTTAATATTTTCTTGTCTAAATAGTTATAATTTTTTTCAAGCATGAATAGAAATCTTAGTTAAATAAATTATTTATAATACACTTGAAAAATAGTTAATTTAGAGATACCAATTATTATAATAATCACATTTTCTAAATATTATTTTGTAGTCTCTAATTAGATTTACTACGGTATTTACTATTTATTATCGTGTTTACTATTTTACATTCATTTTCTTTTTAATTCTTTGCTACAGTTTACTATTTTCTTTTCAAACCAAAATACTTTACCCCTCAAACACATACTATTATAATCCAAACTAAAATAATCTACACTCAAACACAAATAATTATAATCCAAACATAATAATCTAGAACTACAATAACTAACTCCTTACCCCGAATGTCCCCGAAGTTTGTGTCTTACTAAGTTATAGTTTAGTGACCATCCAAAATTTTAAATATTTACACATCTATTAAACATGAAAATGAAAGTTTAAATTTCCATTTATTTCTATAATATTGAATTTATCGAGAATGGTTCACATAAATTGAGAAGTTTAAGCATCGTTTGGTTTTGGATTTTCGATTCTTTTAAATTAAACATATTTACTCTCATTTTTTTTACCATGGTTTACATCTTCCTTTATGTAGAAAAGTTGAATTATTAGTCATATTCTAAAAATAAAATATCACATAAGCTATCTTTTTTTAAGTTTTCAAATTGATTTGATTTTTTTAAATTGATAACAAAACAAGAAATTTAGAAATAGAATAAGTGTTTATAAACTTAAATTTTAAAATTAAAAATCAAACGAGTATCTTAAGATTTCACTGGACAAAGAATTTAAAGTTTAAAGAACTTTTTAAAGACTTTTGAGAGTTTATAAACTAAATGGGCACAGTCATCAAAATTAGGGGGTAAATTTGTAATTTAACTAAAAAATGGTCATTATGTTTGCGGGCGTGAATAAAGGGTATTTTCTGTTGACTTAAAAGACAAAACAAAGAGAGAAGTTTCTATTGACTCGGTATAGAGTACAAGCTAGCTAATGATTTGTGAATAAATTAATTTGATTTTGTTTAAAAATTTTGCAATGAGTCGTCCACTGACAAGGATATTATATGGATGGAATGCTAAAATACAGATAAAGTTAGATCCAAGAAACCAAATAGCAAGACTTTTTGTTTTTAATTGTTGTAATGATTCAGTTTTTACAATTTTAAATTTGTTTTCATTTCCAAACTTTAACTAACATTTATTTCCATATGCCATGTTTGGTTCGATGGTATTGAATGAGGAGAGTCCATATGTTAACTATCGATTTCATGATTTATTGATTGTTGTCCCATGGCCACACAATTAATTAAACAACTCTTCATAGGAAACAACTTTACTCTTTTGTCCCAATGATTAGAGGTTAGAAGGAGATTATATTTTTTTTGTCTAATATGAGTTGAAAACCTATTCTAGTACTACAATAGTATCTATATCTATTTGTTATTTGTTCGCAATAAAATAAGTATTTAAAACTGATGCAGGGGGTTAAAATAAGCATAATTCAATAATAATTGATATTTACTTCTTTCTTTGAGGTCAAAGATTTCAAATCTTTATACTCCACTTATTTTTTAAAAATAATGGTGTTGGAGTGTGTAAATTATCATTTAATTACATGTTAAATGTAATTAAATCACATAAATCATAAGCGCACATAAATAGGTTAATAGATTATTTCAATAATAAAATTTACTTTTAGTTCAATTTGGTTTATCTCCTTTATTGACACGGAATCACGGCGGCTTTTATCACTACCCTTATAACTAAACCTTCCTTGATCATCAATTCCAATACATTCAATGACATAGATCAAGTATGGATGGATAGCATGGAAACTATATGCAAAGTGACTTAGATCATGTCTGTTTCCAACTGGTCCAAATTTCTTAGTGAGATCATTCTTAAAAACTTTATGCCAAACCGTATTTGCAAAACGTATTGTTAGAACTCCATAGATAACAATTATAAAAAACATGCATACCTGTCACGACAAGAGCTCTGACCTCAATTGTGACAACACATCAGAACTTGATTATGTAGCTAATTGATGCTAATAAGATTGATAATAAGCCCTTCAACTAACATTACATCATTAAATGGTGGAAGACATGGATAATTAAGTTCCCTTTCTCATTGATCTTACCACAATTACCATCTCCATAAAAGAAACCTTTCCTGAGTTGGTTCAACAAAAGAAAAGTTCTACAAGTTAATGAAAAGTGGATGTATAGTGTTGAAATTTTCCCCACACCAACTCCATTTAAGTATTAATTTTTTATTTTTTATTTTTTTTTAAAAAAAACTCTTGGAGGGAAAACTGATTTTTTTAACAAAATCAATTTATCACATAAACAAGGTATAATTTTTCAATTTTACCATTAAAGGTAAATAAGGTCAAAACAACCTAACGTGGTCCATTTAATTTTTTTTTTTTTTCCACTTGCGCAATTATTCATTTCATTATTAAATTTTTGTTGTCTCAAAAAGTCATATCCACATGATGATAACATGCGATATTCAGAACTAATTTCTTAAGCAAACTTACTACTACTTTTCTTCTAGAAATCAAAACACTACAATAAATTCCATTAAATGGTAGAATTTATGGTTTCGTACTATGAAATAATAAAATATTATATTATGTAATATACAAAATAGTGAAACTTCTATTTATTTCTGTGTCAATGTTAGCCAATTACCTTATCTTATAAATATAGGTGTTATCTGAGATATACTTAAAGTATTTTTCTTTTAGATTGATTATTCTAAATTTGTTTCCTTTTTGTTGTGATCAGGTGACACACTTCAAATGCGGCGGTGTTTCGCTCGGCGTTGGAATGCAGCACCATGTGGCGGACGGCTTCTCCGGTCTCCACTTCGTCAACACTTGGTCCGACATGTCGCGTGGCCTCGACCTCAAAGTCCAGCCTTACATCGACCGGACCCTCCTCCGCGCACGGGACCCACCTCAACCGACCTTCCGACACGTCGAATATGAACCGGCCCCATCCATGAAAAGCCCGGTCCAACCCGACCCGGAAGGAACCACAGTCTCCATTTTCAAATTCACCCGGGAGCAGCTTAATTTACTCAAAGCCAAATCCAAAGAAAACGGCAACACCACCAACTACAGCTCCTACGAGATGCTCTCCGGCCACGTATGGCGGTGCACGTGCAAGGCGCGTGACCTTCCAGAGGATCAAGACACTAAGCTCTACGTCGCCACCGATGGCCGTGCCCGGTTGCGCCCGCCGCTCCCTAACGGCTACTTCGGCAACGTCATTTTCACAGCGACGCCGCTCACCGTCGCCGGCGAACTAATGTCGAATCCGACGTGGTTCGCCGCTGGCAAGATCCACGACGCGTTGATTCGGATGGACAACGATTATTTGAGATCGGCTTTGGATTATCTCGAGGTTCAGCCGAACATATCGGCGTTGGTCCGTGGTGCTCATACTTACCGGTGCCCTAATTTGGGGATCACGAGCTGGGTCCGGCTGCCGATTCACGACGCCGATTTTGGGTGGGGCCGGCCGATTTTTATGGGCCCTGGCGGAATCGCATTCGAGGGATTGTCGTTTATAATCCCGAGTGCTTCCGACGATGGCAGCTTGTCGGTGGCGATTTCGCTGCAAAATCAACATATGAAGGTGTTTGAGAAGCTGTTCTTTGATATTTGAGGAAGTTGGGTGACGGAGTGTAACAGAGATCGGTGGTTTTTTTCCCGGCACGGCCGAGGAAGTTTGCCGGGATGGTCTTTTTTTTTCCTCTCCCCTATCTCCTTTATTTTTTTCGTACTTTTTACTTTTTACTTTTTCTTTTTCTATGTTCTTTTGGGCTTTTTCAGTTGTAGTTTAATCAAATATCGTTTCTTCCAGATACGTGTAGTTGTTTAATTGTAAAGACCTTCCAGTTAAGTAATGATATACCGTGAATGCAGATGTGGAATTAATTTAGTCCTTAAATTATAAAATTTGTATTTATTTAGTCTTTAAGTTAAATTTTCAAAAGTGTTTATTAGAGTGGATAATTCAATCAAAGAATTCTTAGATTCTTAGGGTGATTATTCAACTTCAAGTTTTGTGTTTAATATATTTAAATAGTTGAAAAAAAATTTAACTACTTTATCCATCTCGTATTTAATATAATTTTAAAATTTTAAATTGGTAAGATCAATGATTTAAAAGAAAATACATATTAAAGTGATGCTTGTTTTATTACAACATAATTGTCATTTAAGAATCCCATAAATTGACACAAATTTCAAAAATTATATTACAACAATAAAATAGAGAATAATAGAATCACTTCAAAACTCTAGAACTTACATATTTCAACAAGGTTATACGATAAGTAGTTGAGTGTACGTTAATAACCAAATAAGTCATTTTTTATTTGGTTATTTATCGTTTGGGTAATTTGGGTAATTTTTATAGAGAGATTTTGATTTTAGAAATTTTGTGAGATTTTATGCATTTTCTTGAAGTTTTGATTGATGTTTTGTTGTTGTGGTGTAAGATTTGGACAAATGAAAAAAAGGAATGTATACATAAAAAAAGAGAGAATTAAATAAAACTTCAAACAAATTAAACACTATACCAATGATAGGAACATTCATTTTTAAACTTTACTATTGTTATTATTTTGTACGGTTGGATACTGATGCAAGATTTGAAAGTTTAATGGGAAAATAACAAAAATAACCTTTTAAGTTTTTACATTACAAAATTAGCACTTTTTGAAAATTCGTTATAATAGTTTTTCTCGGTCCATTTTGCTCGAGATCGACCATCGAGATTTAGTTTTAAAAAATATATATTCTAACTTATGGATTGTTTTGGGCTTTTTCGGTACATTTCACCACCGAGATTCGTTAATTTTGTATGTAATCTTCCAAAATCTTATATGATTTCAAATTTCTCCAAATTTGGTTATCTTTACTAAATATTATATCAAATTATTTCGTGCTTTTTCAAATTTTTAGCATAATTTATGTTTTCACGATTGCATGAATTTCTAAAATTCCAAATGAGTTTTCCAATTATCAAAATAGATTTTCCAAATTGATTCAAGATGATTGCACCATGATTTTTAAATTTTAAGAAATATCAAATTTTGCGAAAATTAGATAAGATTTGGGATATATATTGAATCTCGGTCTTAATCCGGCACAAGATTCTATCGAGAAAACTCAAATATATCGAATTTCAATGTTAATTATGCTCGAGTTTCACCAAGAAAGCCCAAATATATAGAATATCAATGTTATTTTGTCTGGAATTAATACCAAGATCTAAATAATTACACGAATTTCTAAATTGATTTACTGTTATCTAAATAATTTACCAATTATCTTTTCAAATTTCTCCAAGTTGTGTAATATTTGGTAGTGTGATTTCTTAATTTTGGAAATATTTGAGAAGATTACATAACATTTGGAAAAGTTAGCAAATCTCGATGTGTAATTCTTGCGAGATGTATCGAGAAGGCTGAAACAATCAATAAGTTGGAAAAAATTATTTTTTTAACATATCTCAGTGGTCGATCTCGGGTGATGGACCGAGAAAAACGATTTTATCACTTTTTCAAAAAGCGTGCTATGCTAGTTTTATAAGTAAAAACTTAAACGTGTTATTTCTGATAATTTCCCAAGTTTAATGATACTTTTAAATGAGTGTTAACCGTTTATGTTAATATACAAACAATAGAGTATCTTTTAAGTTTTTTTTTTTGAAAAAAAAAATAAAATTTAACGTATTTTTTAAACTTTTGAAAGTTAGAAGAATATTTTTGAAAAATATTAACAATTTTCATGAAAAATTAATGGTAGAGATATTTTTCATACAAAGTACAAATATTAAGAATATATTTTGTAGTTTAGCTAAAATCTAAGGTTACTTTAGTAACCATTTTGTTTTTTATTTTTGTTTTTAAAAATCAAGCTTATTTATCTCGAAAATTCTTTTTTTTGTTATTTACTTTTTACCAATCATTTAAAAAATCAAGTCAGATTTTATAAACTAAAAAATAGCTTTTAAAAGTTATGTTTGTTTTTGGAATTTATCTAAAAGTTTTATCATTATACGTAATAAAGTTACAAATTATTGTAAAAAAATTGAGAAAAAATAGATTTAATCTTTTTTAAAAAAATTAGAAAAAAAAAAACAAACAAAAACAAAAACAAACAAACAAAAGGGTTACCGGACATAATAGTTTAAGTTTTTTTTTTTTTAACCATTTAATTTGAAACATATTTGGAGGGTGGAGACCGAATTTTGAAAGGCAAGGCAAGAGAGGTTTAATCCTTATCTATTTGAATAGGCATTTTTAACTTTTATGTTCTATATAACTTTCATGTCATAATAACCTTCAAGTATTTCGTATCTTGTTCTATGATTAATTTTGTATACAATATATTTTTTTAAAAAAAATTTAAAATTCACTTCCGAAAACATATGAGAAACTATTTTTACCATTCCAATTAAAAATTTCATTAAACCATTAAACAAATTTTTAATTTATTGAAGAATTCAAGTACTTGTGACGTCAAATGCTTATCCATTAATAATTTGATTAGGTAAAGAATTAAAGAAAAGAACTGTTTAACTAATGTTGATGCGAAAATATGAACATTAAAGAAAGAATTTGATGTTCTTATCCCAACAACTATCAATTTATTTAAATAAGAGAGGATGCAACTTATAAGACAAAATTTATACACGGAATATTGTGGAAGTTCAGAGAACCGGAGAACTCTCTTAGAGAATGAAGAAACTCTCGAACTAATAATTCGAATATGGAGAATTCACTTATTTCCCTTTAAATTATAGTGGTATATTTATAGGAGCAATTAACATTGATTCTCTCAGATAGAGTTTAAGAATCAATCTTGAATATTTTCTGATTTCCCTTGGGTCAATGCATGCCCCACGCACATCTTGCCAAGTTCAACCTCAATTGAGCAACTTCTCTTGGGCTTCGACCTAAATTCTCTCCTTTTCCTAGGCTCCTTTTGGTCATAGGGTGTTACTTCTGACCCAAACTTCACCTCGAGTCAATTTTACTCTTATCTACTAAATTATTCGCAAACAATATTATTGGTTTCCCGTGTGAGAGTCAAAATAATATATTAAAAATTAATGAAAAATAATTTAAAATATTTTCTTCCAATCAGAAAAGGAAAAAAAATAATAAACATGCTAGATTATTGTTTAATTTTCTCTCGAACAATATTATCATCATGATTCAAGCTGATTTTGAAAAGGAAAAGAACTATGGCCCAAACACTATTTGCATTTGAGGCCCACTACTTATAAAACGATTAAGGCCCAAAACCTTATTCACAGCCCAACTATAAATATATCACCGTTTCTAAATTATTAGAGATATGGCACATTTGATCGGTTAATTTTTAAATATTTTGATTTTTCCAAGTTTGTCCTTCTATATTCCTCTTTCTCTTCTTTCATTTCATTTCTTTCTTTTTCTTTTCTTTTCCCTGCCCTGTTCTCCTTTTTTTTCCTATTTCTTCTCCTCTCCTGCTGTGTGTTATTCGTCTCTTTTTCTCCAATTTTGTAGTTGTGTTTTTTCTATGGCTTACTTTTACTTTTTAATTTCTTTTTTTCTTAATTTTTTTTAATTTTAATTTTCTATCTTCAATTTTTTAATTGTTAATTTTCATCGCTTACTTTTACTTTTTAGTTAAAAAAAAGAATCAAGAAAGCTGCTAGGTTTCGAACCAAAGAATTGAAAGAAATTAGAAACGAAATGAGAAATGGGAACTAGAAACATACCTTTTTTTTTGTAAGACTTTAAAAGTATGAAATTTAACAGTAATAAACTTTTATCACTAACAACTTGTGATATCAGTAATAGACTTAGTCTATTGGTGATATGGTTCCTATCACTGATAAACTACGTGAATCAGTGATATAACATAGGTAGAGATTGGTAATATTTGTGTATCGATGATATCAATTATTAGTGATATCAATAATAGAACTTAGATAGATATCAATCATATTCATGAATCAGTAATATCGAGCTTAGTTAGATATCAATTATAGAAGTCTATTGGCGATAGAAAGTCTATCATTGATAGTCATGATAAAAGTTTTTTAGTAATAGCTACTGTTATCATCGATACACAAATATTACCAATCTCTACCTATGTTATATCACTGATTCACGTAGTTTATCAGTGATAGGAACCATATCACCAATAGACTAAGTCTATTACTGATATCACAAGTTGTTAGTGATAAAAGTTTATTACTGTTAAATTTCATACTTTTAAAGTCTATTGGCGATAGAAAGTCTATCATTGATAGTCATGATAAAAGTTTTTTAGTAATAGCTACTGATAGTTTTGAGTGTTAATCTTTCAAAATTGATAGTCACTAATGAAAGTCTATTAGTGATAACCACTAATATTTTCTATTATTGATAGCTTAATCTTTGATGACTTTTCTTTCAAATATAATAATCACTTGTAGAAGTCTATCATTGATAGCCAACTTAGTGAATTTAATTAATAAAGTTGAATCTCGAACTAGAGTGTAAGTGTGATGCCTAGAAGTTATCACTAATAGCATGTTATTAGTGATAGAAGCTAACAACGATAACATGTTATTTGATGGTAAAAGGAATGACATAAATTATCTCGGATAGCATGTTACGAATGATGGAAGTTATCGCCAATAACCACGATATAAGCGATATCAGTGATAGAAATTAGGTAATATCCATATATCAATGGTATTAATGATATAAAATGTTAAGATCTATTAGCATGCAACGGAAGCAAACAAAATTAACAAGCACTCTAATTACATTTAATTTGAGTTCTAAAAACGTGCTTAAATAGAAACTTCAGAAGAGAGTTTCTAAACTACATACCTTTGATGAATTCTCCCAATTTCAAGCTGCTCTTCACGTGATTCTAGTTTCAATTCAACAGTGAACCACCAAGAGATCTTCTCTACTATTCTCAGTCTTGAATTTGAGTGATGGAACTCAGATTAGAGTGAATATGTGAAGGGAAAAATGAGTTTTTAGATAATGAACAAAACTTTCTACAGAAAACCTTTTTCCATCAGCCAATCCCTCCTTCATCAGCAAAAATGGAGTGTTTTATATATGACCCACATGCAGGTCCTCAAGTTCAGCAACCTTGACATTTCAACTTGCTGAAGAAAATGAGAAATGTGCGTGTTTTATGGAGGAACACCTCATACTTCATAAAAAAAATGGGAAATTCCCACTTTTACATAATTTTCATTTTATTTATTTATTAATTTTAATTAATTCTCAATTAACTAAAATTAAATAATCATTTCAAATTCTGAATTTTTAATTAAAATGAAAAACAATTATAGATTTTAGTTAATTAAACAAGTTTAACTAATTAAATAATAATTTAATATAATTTAAAAAACATGAATTTTATTCATGAAATTAATATTTAAATTAATATTTAAATATTTAATCACACATAAATAAATTAAACGTTAGTTAATTATATCAAATATAATTATACAAACGTTAATCTTTGAAAGTTGTTAGTTTCTTTTCAAAGTAGATAGCTACTTATAGAAGTCTCTATCATTGATAGCTACTGATAGCTTAAGTATTAGTATTTCAAATTTGATTCTAATGAATGAAAGTGTATTAATGATCTCCACTGATAATTGTGATAGCAAATTGAAAGCTAATAATTCAGGTGTTGCCATTTCAAGGTTATATTAATATATCTCAAATTGAAAGTTATCACTGATAACAACTATCAGTTGAGAAAATCGAAAGATGAAGCGGAAATGGTGGATTGCACGTAGGCTTTTTAGTCATTTACCAATATGGCTATCATTAATAGTTGCTATTAGTGATATTTGATGCTAATTTTGGGTCATATCCCTAATATATATATCCTTGCATACATTTTTTATTATTTGGACTTGATTATTATTTGTGTAACCATCCCTAAAACTCAAACCCAAGCTCATACGAACAAACCTCATCCCTGAAAATATTATCTAGCAAATTTTTGTATACCAAGTAAAATACGTGTGAATTGTTGAAGTGTTATATTAAGGCATAGAAACATACCAATTGCAAAACAATATATCTACTATTTTTTTAGTACATAACAACCAAGTAACTTGGATAAAAGAGAAGTGCTGACTATAATCATTAGTGGTTGCATACTGTAGCCACATGTTTTTGTCCAACCTTATTTAAAATAGATTTAATTATTAATTTAATTTATCTTATTTTTTTAAATTTTAATTTGATTATTTTTCAATTTTTTATGTTAATTTTTATCTCTTTTTAATTTTTATTTTAGTTTGGTCAAAGTAACCAATTTAGTTAGGATAAAAAAAAAAAAGCAAATGTGAAAAAATTTTGAATTAGGTTTTAGTTGTCCAAAAGTTATTCTTCCTTTTCAAGGATAGGACAAGTTTGGTAAAATTTCAGAATTGAAATAAGAATCAATAAAAAGAAAATAACATTTACAATAAAGTTTTTAGGTTTTCTTCACAATATCAAGAATCCAACACACAAGAAAAACTCTAACTTAGTTGAAGTTTTATTGGTAGGGCCTTGGTCCCAAGGATCCAACTTCAAACAACAAAAGAGTTTAGTGTTTTAGATTTTAACCTTTCTTTTTTCTTTTTTTTTTTTTTTTTTCAAGCTCCCCTAAAGAAAAACTAAAATGTTAGATATTTGGTTTTTGTTCTTGTTTTTATTTCTCTATTTTCCTTTTTAATACAATTATTTCTTTATTGTCTTGTGAGTTCCTCTTTTATTTATTTATACATATTGCTTCACATCTTGTTGTTTATTTATTTATTATTTTTTGTAACTTATTGTTTGTTTTTACTTCTCTTTTCTTCTCCTTGTGAGTTTCTTTTTAGCAACAAAATAAGAGAGATGAAAAAATAATTAGGACCTGTTTAGGGGCCCAATATCCTATGTGGGAAGATGATATAGGCCTTATATCATCGTTTGACTCAATGATATATCTGTTGGGGTTGATGCCCTAAATCTTGTAGGGTGCTATGGTTTGTAAATGTTTTGTACAGACTCATTGTTTATTTAATGAAATGTATGATATTTTATATTTTTTAGTTGCATTAACCACAAACCAATAAACTAACATCCAAGGTTAACTTGTAGCTTAAACATGTATGTAGAGACATACGAATGGATCATGTTTAAGTGATAACCTAAACGATCTATAGTAGATGGATAAGGTCGAGTACCTTATCTTGGTGACACTACGAGTATGACCCGCTTTGTAGGTGTTACAATTGTTGTAAAGTACTACAAATGATCTGATCCTGATCATTCATGTATTAGACATGCGAGCAGGGATATTCTATACAAAGGAGTTTGTATAAGACCGGACCAAAAAATGTTTAGTCTCATTATATAATGTCGTTCATAATAGAGACTTATGGTTCACCAGGATAACCATAGATAACATGACCTGGATCCTGAGTGAGTTATGAACTCCTGTCTATGAGAGTAGCCATTTGATTTGTATGGGTGAGAGTGGCCAGATCGCCGTTTAATTGGGGAGCTGGGAACATAGCTACGCAAGATGGAAGTCACTCCTTCCTTGAGGTAGGGATAAGTAGATAAATTGTTCCCTTAAGGATTGATTTTGGGTCTTGAACAATGTGGCGCTACACCATCTCCTGGCCCGAGAGGGGTTTAGTGATAGTTAAACTATGATCTATTGTTTATTAGAGGGATCAGTGGTACTTAAGGAGTTAGATGTAACTACAGGGACAAAACGGTAATTTGGTCCAGCTGTACTTACGAGCAATTTGTGAAGGGTCATCTGGTTATATCCAATGGACATAGAAATATATTTGTAGTGGAGTATCCGACAGTCAACGGATGGTGAATAACGTAATTATAGAGTTTAATTAATTATTCATGTATTGTTGGAACTTCAAGCTACAGGTCCATGAGGTCCTCTTGGCAGCTCAATAAGATTTAGCTGAGAATCAGTTTTTGGATTAATATGAATTGTTCAAATTAATAGAGGGATATATTTACTATATTTGATACATCATAGCTTAATGGGAGGAAATAAATATTTGAATGAGATTCAAATATATTTTCTATGAATGAGATTCATAGTTGTTAAATTTAATATAAATATGATTTATATTAAATGCCATATAAATAGAGAAAAGAAACTATAATTTATGTTGTATATGATACAATATTAAACTATAGGTTATATGTTAGATTTGATATAACATATAATATAATATATAATATGATAAGTTAGTTATCATATTTATATTTATTATTATTATTATTTTAATAATATGGAAGGGAGCTCCATCTTTTCTCTCCACCCACATTTGTGGGGGTGGTTATTCTTTATGGCAAGAAGAATAAAAGAAAATCGTTTTCTTCTTCTTTATGAACGTCTTGCTGTTGAATGATTGAGAGAAGACAGAAGTGTGTTGTATCTTTGAGTGTTCATGAGAAAAGTTCTCAATCTTCTTCTTCCTCCACATTAACCTTTCCCTCTTAACCAAAATAGTCAAAGTCCACCGCTCCTGGGTTCTCATCCTGAGAATACCAAGGTTTCTATTGTGGTAGTGTCCGGGTTTTTGGTTCAAGGTTATCTTGAAGAAGGTCTTCAAGTTGTTCGTGTTTGTTCGAGGGAGAATCATGAAGAAAAGGTTATACAAAGATGATATTTCTTGAAACATTTTTCTTGTAAAGCTTGTTATAATTTAGTTTTAAATGCATGTCTAGTTGTTTTTTTACTGTAAATTTTGTATTCAATAACTTATGGAATCTGGTTAATCTACTTTCGCTCAAGGTTCTCTCATTAGAGTTCCTTCAATTGGTATCAGAGCCAGGTTGTAGGTTTCTGATTCCAAATTCCATTATTGTATTGAATTGTTTTACAATAATTGTGGGTTTTATAATCTGCATTCTGTTTATGTGATGAATGATTGTGGATGGCTTTGTTGATGGATGTTTCGAGATAGAACTCTCTGTTTAAGGCTTTCTTTAATTTACAAATTTGGTTTGTAAAGGCCCCTACGTTTTTAGGCATTATTATTACAATCGAGTCTGTAGTTTATAAGTTTTAAGTCTTTCATGTGTTTCGGAGGCTTCAAAGAAGGGTTACAAAGTGTTGTTTCGATGGAGAAGAAAAAATAGAGGTTCCAGATCGTGTAGCTACAACTAAACGATCGGATAGCTTTTGTTATATGACCGTGTAGAATTTGCTACACGATCGTGTAGCATTTGCTAAACGATCGCATAGCTAATGCTACACGATTGTGTAGAGTTTGCTACACGATCATCTGGCGTTTGCTATAAGATTTCATAGTCATGTTCATCACATAGTCATTAGCTACGCGATCGCATAGCCTTTCATGCTCATCATTTAGTTGCTCAACGCATGGTTCGTTTGCTACACGATCAGCTGCAAGGTGTTCTTTGAAAGGTGGTTCGGTTCAAGCGGTTCAAGACCCGGTTCACCTGTTCCGAACCGGTTGACTTAATTTTTGTAATAGTTAGCCTTTTGTTTTCTTTTTAGAGAGGTTCTATCCCGGTCCATCAACTTTTAGAATAAATATAAATGTGATGTATGTTTAATATTATATGTCATAATGTATGTCATATAGTTTTAAAACTCACCATAGGTTATGCATTTATGTTTATGCATCATTTTATATTATAATGTTATAATATATGAGTATGCATGATTTAAATTACATAAAGCATGCTCATGCATCATATAGTATAAATTTATAATATATGTATTCATGCATTATAGCATATCCTTGCATCATTTATATTATAAGTATTATAATATATGGTTGAATGGATATATAGAATGTATGCTATAGCATGATTCATTACTTAGTTATATAAATGTTGTATATTAGTAATGAATGAACATTGCATGAAGCATGACATTACCTTAGGTTAATTTATAAATGTTATAATTAATTAAAGTATGTCCAGCATGTAATGATTGGTTTTAATTGTTTCATTTATTTATAATTTTTATAACTGAATGAAATTAGAATTAAAATCAATAACAAAGAGTTGCATGCAAACCTTAGGCTATAATCATTTTTTTTAAATTGTTTTAAAATATGATTGATATAGACCTAAGATCACATTTCTAATGAGATTAGAAATCTAAGTTCAATCTTTTAATCGATTTAATAGGATTAAATTGATTCCTAATAAAAGATTAAATATGTGACAAATGTATCTATAAGGGACCTTCTGACTAAGGCGGGTTCTAACTAGACTAGGGTACTTAAGTCGATAAAAACGTCGCACCCTTACTTGGGAACTTACTTGGATAAGTGAATTAGATAGATTTGTTACATGCATGCAAATTTGATGGAAGTCTATTAAAGAGTTTAGTGGGACTTCAATCAAAATTGTTTAATCAACAAAGACAAAAGTTGTGTTGGGATTGATGTCCTAATTCTCCCAGAGTCTAGTTGTCTTGTAAAAGATACATATTGTTTAATGAATAAAATAAGTGTTATTTAATTCTAGCATTTACTCATATCCAATAAACAAAGTTTCTTGGTTATCTTATGTGAACTTAAACATGTCTATGTGATATACAAGTAGATCATGCCTTAAGTGATAACCTAAATAGGTTTGTAGTATAAGGATTAAGGTAGGATACCTGATCCTGGTGACACTATGGGTACGACCCACTATGTAAAGGTTTGCAAGTGTTGTAAACTACTACAGATAGTAGATCATGACCATTCATGTGAAGACGTGCGAGCGGGGGTGTCCTATACAAAGAGTTTGTATAAGACATGGACCACGAGATGACTAGACTCTGTATATAACATCGTTGATACTAGAGACTTGAATCTCACTTAAACGACCATAGGTGACACGACTTCAATCCTGAGTGTTTTGGGAACTCCCGCCTTTGAAGATGACCCTTTGATTAGTATGGGTAAGAGTAGCCAGATTGCCAACTCAACATGCCTACCTTTTTTAGGACTTGTCTGATCTAGGAGCTGGGAACTCAATCCACAAGATGAAATTCACTCCTTTCCCGAAGTAGAGATNTCAACATGCCTACCTTTTTTAGGACTTGTCTGATCTAGGAGCTGGGAACTCAATCCACAAGATGAAATTCACTCCTTTCCCGAAGTAGAGATAAGTAAAGAGTTTGCTCACTTAAGGGTTGATTCCGGGGCTTGAACATAATGGCCATAACTTCTATTTGGAAGATAAGACTCAGTCATAGTAGGACTATGACTTATGTTTATTAAAGGGATCAGTGGTACTTAAGGAGACAGATGTAACTACAGGGGCATAACAGTTATTGGCCTAGCTGTACTTACGAGCGATCTGTGAAAGGTTGTCGCATTGCTGATTGGTTAAGATGGACACATAATATATCTGTGGTAAGGAGAGTTTAGCTGTCGACCTTTAGTGGAGTGCCTGGCAGTTAACAGATGGTGGATCCTGTGGCTAAAGAGTTTAGTTAGTCATTCACGTACCGTTGGAGCCTTCGATTTACAGGTCCGTAAGGTCCCCTTGGTAGCTCAATGGATTCAGTTGAGGATCAATTTTGGTTGTTGATTTGAAATCTTAAAATTGACAAGAGGTATTTTGATTATATATGATATAATCGGTATGATGTATAAGATACATCTAGTGGAGGATTGATGTAAATGAGATTTACATTAAGTACCATGGAATAGAAAAAGAACTATAGTTTATATGTTTCATGAGATGAAATATTAAAACTATAGGTTATAAATATAATATGATAAGTTGGTTATCATTTATATCTATAATAATATTAATTATTGGATAATTAATTCTTTTTCTTTAATAACCAATTGAGTGGGTGGTTATTGGATTCATGGTAACCGTGAGATAAAATTAAAATGATTTTCCTAATTTTAGTAAGATTTACAAACTGTTGAAAAATTTTCATAAAAGTTCTTTGAGATTTCTCTCGGTGAAAAAGGATCTCACAGAGTCGTCAAGTAAACACAGATTTACTAAACGATGGGTAGGGCGAGATGAACGATCGTGCAATTGCGAGCTAAACGATCATACAGTATTTACTACAGGATCGCATAGCTTGTGCTAGACGATCGCTTGCCCAAAGTAAACGATCGTGTAGTGTCTGTAGGCGACAGACCGAGTTAAACGATGAGCTAAACGATCACATAGCTTTTGCTAGACGATCGCATAGCTTTATCTAAATAGTCGGCTACCAGCAAACAGTCGGCTACCAACAACACGATCGTCTACAGAGTGGTAGCAAACGAACAAGCAAGAGCGGGGACGACACCACCACTTAGAGCCCTTGGTATTCTCAGATTGAGAATCCAAAAAGTGGTCTTTGTTGGAATTGGTAGAGGAAAGAGGAACGGGATGATCGTGTAGAATGATAAGTAAGTGGGAGAGGCTATTGTATAGCGAATGCTTATCGTTTAGAGAAAGCTACACGATCATGTAGGTTTTACTGAGCGATCATCTAGTATTTGGTAAGCGATAATTTAGAAAACTCAGAACGCTAAACGATCGTTTAGAAAAGCTGAGCGATCGTTTAGAGAATATGTGCGATCGTTTAGACGCGGGGTGTGCGATCGTTTAAGCGATAAGGCACTATCGTATAGGCTCTCAGCTAAGTGATCAATACGTTTCCATACCTTGAGCGAATTTTTCGAACCCTTTGCAAAATGAAAACAATTTTCATTTTATTCTTTAGTTACAATAACCGAATAAGATTTTCCCACCAAAGCATGATTGAGGAGAAGTTTCCGACCAATTATCACATAATTAACCAATTACTTAATAAATGAATATAATCATATTATATTCTTAACCTATAGTTTGATATCATATATCTACTATAGTAATTTATCCTCCACTTGATATAAATCATATTTATATCTAATTTCTTAAAAAAAAAAAAACAATTGTATCTCATACATTTAGTCAATTATATCATATATAATTAACCAGTTCAATTATATCATATATAATCGAACTCCCTCTTGTCAATTTGAACATTTCAAACTGACCTAAAAACTGTTCTCAACTTTATCCAGGCTACCTAGGGGACCTTATGGATCAGTGACTCGAAGCTCCAACGATATGTGAATAGGTGACTAAACTCTTTACCCACGAGATCCACCATCCATTAACTGTCAGGCATTCCACTAAAGACCAGCAGCTGAACTCTTCTTACCACAGATATATTTATGTGTCCATCGGATATAACCAATCATGAGTACGACGACCCTTTCAATAAAAAATAAATTGCTGTAAGTACAGCTAGACTATTACCGTTTTGCCCATATAGTTACATCACACTTCTTAAGTACCACTGATCTCTCTAATCATAGTCCTACTATATGTGAACACCTCTCGTGACATGAGAAGGTGTATGGCGCCACATCGTTCAAGTCCCTGGATTCGCCCTTAAGAGAGCAATCTATCTACTTACCCTTGCTTCGGGGAGAAGTGATTCTATCTTGTGAAGCTGAGTTCCCAACTCCCAAATCAGACGAATCCTCAAAGTGGTAGATTTGAGTCGGTGCTCTGACCACTCACACCCATGCAAATCAAAGGACAACCCTCAATGGCAGGAGTTCCCAACTCACTCAAGATTGAGGTCGTGTTACCTATGGTCATTCTAGTGAAGTGAAGTCTCAGTCATGAACGGAGTTATATAACGAGACGTTAACACTTCGAGGTCAGGTCTTATACAAACTCTTCATATAGGATACCCCCGCTCGCATATCCCTTACACGAATGATCAGGATCAGATCATTTGTAACAAGTCACAACACTTGTAACTATTCCACAAAGCTGGCCGCGTCCGTAGTGTTACCAGGATAAGGATTCCCTCCTATATCCATTTTGATTGTCACTTAAGACATGATCTACTTGTATGTCACTACATATATGCTTAAGTTACATAAAGACAACTAGAGATATTTATTGGTTTGTGGTAAAATAAAAAAATCTAAATGTGCAAAGTCAAGAAGTGAAGTAAATATCATATATATTATGTATCACAAGCGTTTTTACAAAGTTGTTTACAAACTACAGGACATGAGACTTTAAGGCACAAACCCTAACAAATGAGACAAGCCCACTAAATATAATAAAGGACCAAAATGTATTAGGTTAGTAAAAACCATAACAATTCTCCACCTTTCTACATAATACATTAGTAAGAAAAATATAAGACCTTTCTTAATAACATAGTTCACAAAGAACCAACTGTGAGAGCTTTTAAACAACTCTCAAGTTGATGTGTAGGTAGAGTCTTTGTCAAGGCATCAGCTGCATTTTCAGAGGATGAAATTTTCTCAATCCTTACTCTCCCTTCTGCAATTACATCTCTTATGAAATGGAATCTAACATCTGTATGCTTGGTTCTTTCATGGTAGGTTTGATTCTTTGACAAAAAATTGCACTCTGACTATTATAAAAAATCACCAAATCATCCTTCAAACAAATATGAAATTCTTCAGCTAACTCATTAAGCCAGATAGCTTCTTTAAATGCTTCAGTTAGAGCCATGGATTTGTTGGATTTTATGTCCTAAAACTCGTAGTTTGTAATATCATATTCTTGTTCAATAAAGCAGTTATTGAAAATCTTTAGTAAATTTAAATTCTATATTCATGAATCCAATAAACTAAGGTTTCAATGCTATTAAGTTTAAGTTTGAACTTTATGTAGTGACATAAATGTGAATCAAGTTCAAATATATATAGCCAAAATGGTCTATAGTATATGAATAAGGTTGGGCGCCTTATTCTGGGGACACTATGGATGCGGCCCATTTTATAGTTAGTACAAATGATGTGATCCTAAACTGTTCATGTGGAGACATGAAAATGAGGGCATCCTATGTAAAGAGTTTACATAAGACTGAACCATGAAATAGTCATTTTTACATTCTAAATGTCTTTTAATATATAAAACTGACTATTTCGTTAATTGATGACCTAGGTAACTTAATCTTAATCCTGAGCTAACTATGAACTCCTGTTCACTTGGAATTATCCTTAGATCTGCATAGGTGAGGGCAGCTCATTATCACTGACCCAATAAGCTTCCCATTTCAGGGGTAAGATAAGATGGATAGTTGAGAACATAGGGTGCAAGATAGAATTCACTCCTACCCGTTATAGGGATAGTAGATAGGTTGTTCCCTTTAGTACTGAATTCAGGTCTTGAACAAGGGGCCCCACCCTCTCATTGGCCCGAGAGGGGTTCGATTTAGAGGTTGGACCTTAAACCAATTGTTCATTAGAGGATCAGTGGAACTTAAGGAATAAGATATAGTCTCAGAGGTAAAACGGTTTTTATGACCCAGCCGAGATTACGAACAACTTGTGAAGGATTAGCTTACTAATCATGGTTATATCAAATGGACACAAATATATCTATAGTGAGGGGAGTGCAACTACGGGACTATAGTAGAATGACCCGTTAGTTAACGAATGTTGATTAGCTCCGTCTAAAGAGTTTAGCCAGCTAATCTCAGATCGTTGGAGCCCATGATCTATAGGTTCATTAGGTTCTCCTACTAGCTCATATGGAATAAACTTAGAACAGAATGATAGAATAATTCGAATTATTCAAATTAGGTGAAGAGAGAGAAACCGACAAGCATATGTGATATAGTGGTCGTTTTTTCAATTTAGAGATACAGCTTTAATATTTAAATGTGATTTAAATATCAAGAATATGAATACGTTCATATTCGGAAGCTCGGAAATAATAGAAATGGTCAAAGATGTAAAAAGTCAAAGAGTTGACTTTTGACTTTGAAAAATCAAACTTTGACCGACCTTATATTCAAATATGATTTGAATTTCGAGAAAATGAATGCGGATTCATGCTCGGGAGGTCAAAATTAGTCAACACGGAAAAAATCATAAAAATTCAAAATGTTGACTTTTTGGTCAAAATTTGACTTTTACTAAATGACTATTTTGCCCTTTGACTAAATTTAGTGGGAAAATCCAAACTTTTGTTGGATAATTCCACTAACAAAATAGTGGGCTAGGTGTTGGCTTATTAGAGACAATAAGCCCACTTAGATAGTAGATTCTAGGTGTTGGTTTATGTGAAGTTTTTTCATGCAATTTTGCATGGTATTTTTCTATAAATATGGGCTTGTGTTTTTGGATTAAAGACTTTTAGAGATTTTGAAAAATTAGTTTTTAAAATTGGGCTGAAAAAAAATCAAACCCAACCCAATTTCACTATACTTTTTCCATCTCTTTTTCTCTCTCTCGGGTTCTTCTTCCATTAGGTCCCACAACCCGGTTCTAAGTCCAGAGATTAGTAGGTCAGCTCTAGTGGTGGTCCGTTCATGTCCGGGTGGAGATAGACAAGTTTCGGGAGCTTCAAAGGTATTATTTCAAAATAACCCTAATTAATTCTTTTAGGGTTACATGTTTATTTTGGGCAATTAAAGTAAACTCGATTCTTATTTCCGCTGCGCATGTTGATTTTTCCATCAGTATTCAACTTCTGTAGTTGATAAGGCAACTACTGATTGTAAGGATGATTTCTAGCTCATTGTGTTTCCAAAGAACTTGAAAACTAAACCAGACAATGATCTTCTCTTGTCTTTATCAGTTGTATAATCTATATCCACAAAACCTGTGAGAACCTCTTGATTACTTAAGTGTTTAGTATATAACAACCCATATGAAATGGTTCCTTACATATCTCAGAATCCACTTGACTGCTTGCCAATGATAACTCCCTGGATCAGCCATATATCTACTAACAACACTTAAATAATGAGTTTGGTCTGGTACAGACCATAAGATACATGAGACTTCTACAGTATTTCCAGATGGTACAACTTGCATTTGATCTCTTTCATCATCAGATTTGGGGGCATGCTCAAATGATGACTTAAAATGAGATGCAAGAGGTGTTGTAACTGATTTAGACTTTCATTCTAAATCTTGTTAGCATCTTATGGTAGTATGCTTCTTGAGAAAGTCTTATAGTACCAACATCTCTATCTCTATCAATTGTTATCCCTAGTATTTTCTTTGTAGGTCCAAGATCTTTCATGTCAAAGCCTCTTTCAAGTCATTTTTCAGCTTATTCACCTCTTGTCTAGCTATGCTTGCTACTAGCATATCATCAACATATAACAATAAAAAAACATAATGTCTTCCTATTTCATGTCTAAAGTACATACAATGATCTAGCATACTTCTTTTAAAACCACATGACAGCATAAAAGAATCAAACTTAAGATACCATTGCCTAGGTGCTTGCTTTAAACCATATAAGGATTTCTTAAGAAGACATACCTTCTTTTCGGTTCCTACTTTTATAAATCTAGGTGGCTGATACATATAGATAGTTTCAGACAAGTCTTTATGTAAGAATGTTGTTTTGACATCCAGCTGGTCCTATTCCATGTTATACTCAGTAACCAGTGATAATAGCATTCTGATGAAGGTGTGTCTCACTACAGGTGAAAAAATTTCATTGTAGCCTACCCCTTCTTTTTTATTAAACTCTTTAGCAACAAGCCTTGCTTTATACCTTGATCAATCTTTATTTTGAATGTCATGTTTGAGCTTGTATATCCATTTACATCTAATGGTTTGTTCACCAATTCCCAAGTTTTGTTATGATCAAAGAATCCATCTCTTATTGCATTGTTCACTGCCATTTAAGTTTTTCTTTACAATTTATTGCTTCTTTGAAGGTTAGTGGTTCATTATCAGCCTCTTCCAGCTTAGTACAGAATGCATAGTGAACTATATCAGCATCTGCATACCTGGAAGGTGGCCTAATCTGTCTTCTCGGTCTGTCTCTAGCAAGGGTATATGACTGAAGATCATCTCCTTGAGAAGTTTCTGCTTGAATTGTCTCCACCTGAGAGTTATCTTCTGCATTTTTCTAATTTTTAGATTCATTTGAAGTGTGGCTCGGTATTTCAAACTCAATATAAGTTTCAGATGCTGCCTCTAGCTCTTGTGCGGTCTTATTCTCTTTGTTGGTCAATGTCATCTTGGTTTCATCAAAAGTTACATCCCTACTAATGATGCATTTCTCTTATCCTTATTTTACACACCATAGTTTATAGCCTTTTACACCTTTAGGGTAACCCAGAAAAAGATACTTCTTATCACGATTGTCTAACTTTCCCTCTTTGGAATGTGCATATGCAACACACCCAAAAATCCTCAAGTTAGATAAGTCTAGTGGATGTCCTATCCATTTTTCCATGGGAGTTTTAAACTCTATAACTAAAGAAGGACTTTAAATAACAAGGTAAGTAGTTGTTGCCAATGCTTCCCCCCAAAAATTCCTTGGTAGGTAAGCATTTGACATGAGACATCTTACCTTTTCTAACAATATACGATTCATCCTTTTGGCCAGCCCATTTTGCTAAGGTGTTCCTTTCACTGTAAGGTGTCTCTAAGTTCACAGGAGCTTGAATTCATTGCTAAAAAATTCCAGGCCATTATTAGTCCTCAATGACTTTAACTTATTGTCTGTTTGATTTTCAACTAGATTCTTTCATTCAAAAAAGTTCCTATAGGTTTCAGCTTTGCTTTTCAACAGATAGGTCCAAACCCTTCTTGAATAGTCATCAACAATGGAGAGGAAAAAACGTGCCTCTTCCATGGTAGGAGTTTTTTCTGGACCCTATAAATCAGCATGCACATATTCTAAGACAGATTTAGATATGTGCAACCCTTTACTGAATGAAACTCTGGTTGACTTGCCATACATGCAATACTCACATATACTAGGCTGATTTCTGAAGTTGTTCCCAGCAAGCCTTACTTGAAAAGATGTTTTAAACCATTCTCACTGATATGCCCCAACCTTTGATGCCATATTCTTGCTTCAATGTGATGTTTTTGTGAAGCAACTGATGAGGCACCAATGATTGTATTTCCCTCTAAAACATATAGTCCATATTGAAGTTTTCCTCTAAGTTTCATCATCGCTCCTTTTATGACTTTTAAGGTACCATTCTCAAGTTTACAAGAGTATCCTGTAATGTCAAAAACTCCAAGAGAAAGAAGATTTCTCTTTAAATCAGGGACATACCTTACTGAAGTGAGCTTCCTGATCTGTCCATCAAACATCTTCATCAGCACTGTTCCAAACTTCATTCTTGATGATTTCCTTGAAGAACCTTTCCCCCATTAATCTCCTTGAACTGTTGAAACCAATCCTGGTTGAAAAGAACATCCGGAGTCAAGAATCCATTATGATTTGAACTTGCCATCCGAAATAGTTAGAACTTCAGCTTCTTGGTAGTTCTCTCACATTGACATTTTGAGTATCATCCTCTTTTCTATTTTCATTTTTCCTTTTATTTTTCAGCTCAAAATAATTCCTCCTAATGTGACCTTCCTTATGGCAATAGAAGCACTTCTTCATTTTTCCTTGAGACTTTGATCTACCACGGTTTGAATTTTTATTGGATTTATTTTCTAACCTTTTCCTTGTCATCAAGGATTCAAGTTCTTTTCTGTTAGCCTTCCTTAGTTCTAAGTCTCTTGATCTTAAGGCATTTAACACAATATCCATCGAGAGACTGTCCCTGCCATACTTAATAGCCATTTTAATTTCATTATAAGAATCAGGCAGAGAATTCAACAATATTATGGTCTTATTCTCATCAGACATAGTTTCACCAATAATGCTAAGATCCAACAAAACTCGATTATACTCATCTAGATTATATTCTAGATCTTTAGTGGGATCCATTTTAAAATCAAAGAACATTTCCTTGATATACGGTTTACTAGTAAGTGATTTCGTCAAATAAATTGCATCAAGTTATTTTTGTACCTCGATTGTAGTATTTGCATCATTCACCTGTCTCAAAAGTTGTCTGCAAGATACAAAATGATAGTGTTGTAGGCTATTTCCTTCATCTCAATAATTTCTTCTGGCTTCATGGTTGTCGACAGGTTTATCTGCTCATCCAGATCTTTTGCCACTTTCTATTGAACAAGTAGGGCATTCGTCTTCTTCTTCCACAGAACGAAATTGCCCTTTCCATCGAATCTCTCAATCTGAAACTTAGTTGCCATGGGCTCTAGTTTTAACTTCTCTCCAGGCGTTCGAGTACCAAAAGCTCTAATACCAAACTGTTGACCTGAGCTATACTAACTAACGTTTTAGCTCAGTGATGTAGCAGCAGAAGTACTCGAATGCAAATAAAAGAAAAAGAGAAAAAAGAACAAACAACACAAAAATTATAGTGGTTCAATCTCAAGGTGAGATTTACATCCACTGTGAAAGGTAGAATCTTCTTTACTGATACTCATAACAGAATTACAGAGGAATTCTTTTTGGAAGAGGAAATATAAAGTTCGTTATTACAGCAACAAGAAGAAAACACTTAAATAGCCAGTGCTTCAGAGTTTGCATACTCATACTCGATCCTCGATAGCATCTTACTCGATGCTTGATCGTTCACTTACTCACTTACTCATTGCTCACTGCTCACCGAAAGCTTGCACGTTTACAAGCTTACTCGATTACTTGATACATGCTTATTCGCTTCCTTGATGCTCCCTTGAATACTCGTTCAACCTGCCATTTAATTACATCAGGGGAAACATTTCAGTTGGGATCACTTTACGCACGAATTCAAGTGACATACCTCAACCAATCAACCAATCCCATGTAGTCTTCTGTAACAGATTTAGTGGAGGAATATTCTTCTTCCAGCTCATTCACAAACAGCTTGAAGATTGGCCTAAAAACAACAATAACAATACATTTTCCCTGTAGACTACAAAGAGTATACCAAGCCCAATAAGAAGCTAAATTAATGTGTTGAAATAAGACAAACCCATTGAATATAATAAAAGGCCAATATGTATTAGGCTAGTAAAAACCACAACAAACCTAAAGGAACGTCGACCCTACCTTGCCTCTGAGTGTCGTGACCTTGCAGAAGCTAACAAATGGCGTCAGAAAATCATGCGTGAGATTGGTCGTAACGTTTGCCGAAATCCAAAATGAAGGCCTTGGTGAGCACCGGTGGCGTGATCTCAATGATGAGATTAACAAGCTCATTAGAGTGAAGTCACATTGGGAGCATCTTATAATTGAGCTAGGTGGCCCCATTCATACCAAACATTCAGCCAAAATGACTGATTTAGAGGGCAAAAATCTGTTTTCCTAGAATTTTCCATGCTTATGCAATGCATCACAACTTCTGTGATCGACAAGCAAAGCATATGTTGTATTCAACCAGAGTGATAACAAAGATCGAGGTATAAAATGAACCGTATGTTGTTCAGATCTCTATATATTTTGCTTTAAACATCTCTTAGAGGTGCAATCAATGCTAATGAATGACGCAAAACTTTAGATAAGAGGTTGCTAGAATTTTCCAAATTCATGTACTTGGATGGAATGCTTAGGAGCCGCTTTCTCTTAAGAGTTATTTACAATTAGATGATACAGATATTCAGGTTCTTTGTATTTCTATTTTGTTTCTTTCAAGTTTAGAAATGAGGGCTTTTAAATTAGCTCTATTTACTTCAACGAACACTTTGAGCAAGCTGTCCATCTCTCAAACTATATAATATTTGTTAGATCGACAATACGTACAATTTAAAATGAATTTTCTGGTGTGCTTCAAGTTCTTAAACCTTGATTCGTCTAGGTATAAATAATAAATTTATACCCAACATCTAATAGGGTCTACATTTTCAAATTTGTTCTCGGGACTATATATTTGATGTTTTTAAAAAATTCACGAACTGATGGGACTATCCTATTCAACAAGTCAATCTATTAAACATAAAATTCAGTGCTTATCGACCTAATAGGTGCAAAATCTTAGGTCATCCAAATCAATTTTTTTTAATAAAAAAAACATCCAACATTCAGTGACATTAGACGTACGTCTTATATTGAAAGACCCTTTTTTTTTTGGTTAAAGAACACATTTGATTTCTAAATTTTTTTTATGAAATTAATAATTTAATCCTAAAACGATATTTGATGATGATTTTGTCTTGTGCTTTTAATTTGTAACGATTTAACTTCTATACTTTAAAATTTATAACAATTTAATATCTCGTAAAAATCTTAACAAAATTAAGTGTCAAAGTTATGTAATAGTTCTTTTTGTTTATAGTTAAAAAAAAAAAAATTGATCTCCAACTAATTTATTGATTTGAATAGAAAATGATAAAGTATGAATGTCTCAATAGAAACTGAGTTGTTACAAATTATAAAATATAGAAACTAAATTACTACTTATCAAAATTCATGGATTAAATTGTTGTAAATTTATAAGTAGGACTAAATCAATGCCAACTAAAAATCTAAAGATTTGGTAACCATTTTGTTTTGTTTTTGTTTATGAAAATTAAGCTTATATCATCTACGACTTTTTAAAAGCTATTTTTTTTAGTTCTTAAAATTGGAAAAAGTTCACAAAATGACCTAAAAACAAATAACTTTTCTACGAATGACCTTTTCCTAAAAAAATTTCTACCACGGACCTTTTTCTCCCAATTTTAAAAATCCTTCTGACCGTTTGGTATCCGCATGTCTCTATATATACTTTACAACAATAGAACATTTCCTTCATTTCCTTGTCAAACCATTTCTCTTCAAAGAATTTTCTCTCGAATTTACTCCTGTTTTCTCTTCGAACTTCAACTGAGCACTCATCGTAGGTGTCTCGTCAATCGTCTCTGCACACTTGTCACTGTCGTCGTGATCTGAAAGATATGAGACTATTCTCCTTGAAGAATGCATGTTAATATTCGAGGTTTGACTATCTTTTAGGGTTTAATCGCGTATTCGTTTGTAATCGATTGTTGAGAGAATACTAAGCGATCGGATAGAGAATACTAAGCAAGTGTTTAGAGAATATTTAGCACACGTCTAGATATTACTAAGCTATTGGATAGAGATTACTAAGCAATCAAATAAAGATTACCAAGCAATCAAATAGAGATTATTAAGCGATCGAATAGAGATTACTAAGCGATCAGATATAACATACTAAGCAATCATTTAGATATTTGTTGTGTGATCGTTTAGGTTTATATCGTGCGATCATTTAGCAATCTTTTATGTTATCGTTTAGATATTCATTGTGTGATCATTTATGTTTATATCGTGTGATCGTTTAGTTATCTGTTATACGATCGTCTAGTTAACTATTAAGTGATCGTTTAGATATTTATTGTGTGATTGTTTAACTATCTGTTATGCGATCGTTTAGCTAATCGTTTAGATATTTATTGTGTGATTATTTAGGTTTATATCGTGTGATCGTTTAGCTATCTGTTATGCGATCGTTTAGCTAATTGTTACGTGATTGTTTAGATATCTGTTACGCGATAATTGAGATATCTATTATGCGATCGTTTAATTTTTGTTATGCGATTGTTTACTAATTGTTGTAATGTACACGCTTGTCAGATTGGTAAGATGGACGTCTTTGCTAAGAAATATTTTCCTACTACAGTCTCTTGCCAAGTCCACAAAACTACCTCTGTGATTAAGAATAGATTGACAGAAGAACAAATGAGATTGTATAGGAAAACTGCCTTTGATCCACTATTGGATATAGATCTTGTTTTTAATGGACAACTTTTGCACCACTTTCTGTTAAGGGAGGTAGCAGATGCGAACCCAGACGTTATATCATTCAACATTCTAGGGAAGAAGATAACATTCTCCCAAGACGATTTTAACCTGATAACTAGGTTGTGGCTGACCAGGGAAATAGTATAAGGAGAAACAAGGAGTGAAAGGTTGCGAAAACTCATTCTTGGATTGAAGGACCCAAATGAAAAGGATAATTATTGCAAGGATGTGGAGACTGCATTCGAGAAGTTCAATTTTACTAATGATGAAGATGTTGTCAAGGTTTCATTGGCACTATTCATCGAAACGATAATGATTAGAAAAGACAAGAAAATCCAATTCGATGTGGATATATTTGGGATTGTCGATGACCTTGAAGTCTTTGTACATGACAACTGGTCTTCTCTCTTTTATAAACGTACATTGAATAGCATGAAGACTATCATGCGGAGGAAGAAGGAGGCATATGATTCAAAGAAAGCAGAAAATGATCAACGTGTCTTATATTACTATATAAAGGGATTCACACTTGCATTCCAGGTATGTACTTTTGTTTCTGATTCACTTTAATATACATTGAACCTGTGTGTTATGTACGTGTAACAAGGTTCCCATATCGTAGGTTTGGACTTATGAAATTTTATCCACATCAAGTAAGTTCATAGCTACCAAAGTCAGTAAGGTTGTAATTCCTAGAATTCTTAGATGGACTTATTCTCGTGTTCCATCTTACCAATCATTGAGAAATAACGTTTCCAGCCAAAAAAAGTAACTGGTTGCTTCTGACTTGCTCATTTGTTTATAGTTTCATGCATTTTAACTTGCTCAATTGTTTATGTACAGACTATTGTTCTGTCGAGACTTGTACCTAGCATAGAGGAGATGAGGTACAAGGAGAACCTATTGAAGGACTTAATGTGGTTCATGTTGTTGGAGAAAGAAGGATCGAAGGGGTTGAACACTCCACCGATACTCACTAGTTCTCTAGGGGCATGAAGAGCATGAATCCCATGTAGATCAACCTGTAAATGTGCAACATATAGAGCTTTGAAGGGCAAGAGGCAGCAGAAGTCCTCAAGACATCGTCATTCCAAATCCTACAAGGTCCTTAGGGAGGAAATTAAAGAAGTTCGCAAAGATTTGGCAAACTTGACTACCATGGTCTGCCAGATGGGGGATACATTTACTATCCAACATCATCTGATGGGCCAACAACTGAACGAAATAAAGATGATAGTCCATCTTCTGAATGAGGTATGTATTTCTGTATAGTCGTTTAGATATTCTCAAATGGTAACGATCGTTTACATAGTCTTAAATGATTGTTTAGAAAATATAGACGATCGTTTAGGATTATTAAACAATCGTTTAGATATTCTTCTTCCACCTCATTCACCTTTAAAATCTTCTCAACCCCAATCTCATAAAACTCAATCACCTGTAGTGGGATTGAAACCGACTACTAGTGTTATCAATCCCAACCCCTTGGCCCCTGTACCTAACTTGCCTATAAGGATCATTAGTTCCTATGACTCATGCTTCCCAATCCCAGATGTTCTATGGAATGCAAACAAAAAATGGAAAAGTCATGCTAAAACAAAAAATGAGGAGTGGATAGTAGTATATACCTTTACGACCAAGGATTTCTTCAAAACACTTGAGTAGAACACGTGTGCTTGGAGACGTGAATATTTCTATACACGATCTTCAAGATAATTCTACATGATCATTTAGAATTTACAGTATTTATAATTATATTTTTCTTTGTTGGACAAGACTATGGATCTTCTATTCATGCACGTGCATTAGAAGTTGCACTCAAAACTTGACCTGTGTAAGTACCGATTCACGATAAGAAAATTTCACATATTTGTTGAAACTACTCTTCACTCAACCGTATATTTACATCTTGCCTTTCCCAGGGTACTTTGATAAACCCAGACGGAATTGCTTCTAAGATTCGGTCAGAATGTCTTGAAATGAAGGATGGCAATGTGGCAGGGTGGTTGGATCGTGAAGCACACATGAGGTTTTGGACGGACTCTCACTTCTTCATTGACTACGTGCTTGGACAATATGAAGAATACAAGCCAGCATGGATGAATGTTGACTCGTATTTGGGCCAATCAACATCAAACAACACTGGCTTATGCTTGCCATTGATTTGGAAAGGTGCACAATCTTTGTATTTGACTCCATGCCTAACTACATCAATATCGATGTAGTTAATGGTTATCTTTAGCTCGTAGCTAGAGCAATATCTTCGTTGATTTCTATCCAATTTAACATTTAACATAGGAGGTTCAAGTACGGGCAATGGGAAGTGAAGAGATCGAAGTTGACCCTCCAAGAGGGCAGGTCTTTAGACTGTGGTATTTTTTGTGCTAAATTTATAGAATACTATGCAACTGTTGTTGATAAGGCTAGCTTAGCACAGACTAATATGGCATTGTATAGGAAACAATATGTTGCCCGGTTGTGGGAAAATAAATATTTATGGTAGTAGAATTCAAATTGCACTATACATTTAACTAAGTAATCGCCCAAAACTAACTAAACGATCACCCATATTTGAGTAAACGATCACACATAATAACTACAATAACGCATACAAATAAAAAAGTGATCGCATACAAATAATAAAGTGATTGCATAGAAATAACTAAGATAACGCATAGATCAAAGTAAACGATTGCACATAATAACTAAGCGATCACCCACAAAGGACTAAGCAATCACCCATAAATAACTAAGTGACTGTATATAAATAATTAAATGATAATCCAAGAATAACTAAACGATTGGCCATTTATAACTATATGTTTGGCATACAAAGTACATATCGTTTAGTCTAGATGGGCCAATGCCAAGTGTTATTAATGTTTGTTTACACATTTTCTTGTTATGTCCTCCCTGACCACATCATGTACACCTATGTATTTGACATGGCTCCTCTCCAGTAGAAGGTATCCTAACGGTTTGACATCGACCGACACTTGTTACCTTTCGTGGTGATAAAATTTCAAAGTCTTCAAAATCTGGTCTCTGACTCTATTCTTGTCTATATCCAACTAGGAAGATTTGTTCGACGTAAGCAGCAAGCACACATTTAATTGTAAACCATTTTGCACATAATGTTTAGACAATAATGTTTCTCAGGGTCGTTGCAGATATTGCATGGGAGCATAGGATCTCAATGCAATTAAACTCCATACAAGTACATGTCCGTGAACGAAGATCAACCAACCCCCCAAATATCCATCGTCCACATTAATTATATGCATGTTAACCGCGGAAACACGATATGTCTTATACATCAATTCTGATTCCTTAAGAATACTCATTGCGTAATCAGTTACAATGTGTGTGCATGCTATTGCATGTGTACGTCGGACATGAACTAACCTTATAGGCACTCACGGATATGCTCCAATAGCTTCGTGATTGGTAGTTCTCATGCATCTTTCAACACTCCATTGAAGCATTCTACTATATTTGTCGTCATCTTGTCATACCTGTAATGGATTTGATAAACCCTTATTTTGATCCAACATCTTCAAGATATATCGTCACATCAGGATATTTATGGAGCTTAGCCCAATACATTTGAAACTTAGACATTCTATAAGCTTTCGCCACTAGGTAGAATTGTGAGATTATATCCTTATTCTTAAATTTATCAATCAAATTGTTTTGAATATGATATATACATAAGGCATAATGCATCAGGCAATATACTTGAGACAACTTTTGCAATTGAAATGTGATGATCTGATATAATCACTAAATTCGGAATGTCTCCTATTGAAGCCTTCAAATGAGTCATGAACCAAGGCCATGATGCATCGTTCTCGCCATCTAAACGCTAAAGGCGATAGGATATATGTTATTATTGCCTAAAATACATGTTGCTATTAACAACACACCTTTGTATTCCTCGTGCAAATGGGTCCCATCAACAACATTTACTGAGTGGATACAGTTCAAAAAATCCCTAATACACGGGTCAAGTTCCATGAAGACGTAAGTATTGTTCATCCTCTACTTCAACCTCAAAGATCGTACCTGGATTTGCAAGCTTAAGTGTCTTGCCATATGCCTTAACAATTGCATATGATCCTTCTGGCGACCCTTGTGCGAACACCAATCGATATTCTCTAGCACGATAAACAATTGTGTATATATTGTAATGAATGATTGTGACAGCGATCGTTTATATTGTAATTCATGAACGATAAGTCTGCCCGTCTAGTCATTCATGAACGATCATTTATATTGTAATGGACGATTGTGTATCTACTATATGATCGTTCATTTGATGTTAAACAACACTTACTATGAAAGCGATTTGGGACAAAAAATATTGAATATCACTTAGATTCTCTCCCTTTTTGAATCGATGAAAGCAATCGACGAAGATGTTGGACAGAAATTCTGAGATAACACTCTGATAGAACAATGGGAGATTTTTGTGGGGAGTTTGACAGAAAGTAAATACTAAGAGTGTTGGGAATAAATGTTTCGATGAATGTTGATGTTGCATTGAATACATATTGAATGCTTGAGAAATGGTTGAAGGAAGAAGATGGAAGGCTAGGCTCTCTAAAATTGGGGGTAATTTTAGAATTTCACATGGACAAAGATCGGTGGTAGAAAAATTTTTAGATCATTGGTAAAAAAAATTTTGGTTTTTGGATCATTTTGTGAAATTTTTTCAAATTTTAGCTTAGTTTTTTAAACTATTGATAATTAGTAGATAACAAAAGAAGAAATACTTTTTTTAGTTCTCAAAATTTGACTTATTTTTTAAACCATTGGTGATTAATAAATAACAAAATAAAAAATTTGAAAGTGATAGTTAGTATTCATAGGTTTAATTTTAAAAAAACAAAAACAAAAAACAAAATGATCACCAAAAGCCTAAATTATTATTGAAAAAGTTGAGACAAAAGCAACTTTTAACCTTGTTTTAAATCTAGTTCACGAAAGAATCTTTCTATAGGAGGAAAGGAATAAATTCATATCCTCGACGTGTATGTCTTACGGAAGGCAAAAGCGCACCGTGAAAATTTGATTCCCAAGAATTTCTGGAATTTGGATGGGTAAGGATGTGTAACAATTGCCTAAAAATCAACCACCTTTGAAACATTGTGACTATTCTCACTGAGCATGATTAGACAAACGGAGGTCTTCAACAACAAAACCCTGTTACTCTGGTTTAGCCCAATAAATCGGTGATAGATCAAGCAAAGTGGTGCCCAAATAAAAACAAAAGGTTATACCAAAAATCACAATTATGCAAACAAAGGAACAAGGGGGTTCTGCAACATTATGGGGAAGAAAATAGGCCCTGCAGTTTAATCAGTTGTACAGAAGATAAATGAATGACCACTTGGTACACCTCCCCATGTTTTCTTTTTCTAAAAGGAATGAGGGGGAAACTCCAGCCTCAATTGTAGACCATATACTTGGGGGTTGCACTGAACTTTTGATATCCCTTGATCACCTTGTTCACTGCATCAAGGAAGTCCTTCTCTGTCACGGTCTTCCTTCGAGCTCGGATGGCATACATTCCAGCTTCCGTGCAGACACTCCTAATATCGGCCCCTAAAAGAAAAGAGATCGTATTTAGAAAAATAAATATGTTTAATACAATCCCGGAGACTACGTGAGTAAGATGGAAATGTATAAAAAAAAGTTGAGGTAAGGATATGTAGACCTAAGTTCAGAATTCGGTGACCTTTAAAGGAGACGGGATCAAGAAACACAGGCATTCGGTGAAACCAAGAAATGAGAAGGGTAGGATTAACATTTAAAAGTATTCCTACTTGTTTGGCCCTTAAATTACAAGGTTTGAAAATTCACGTAGATACAGTTACTTAGCTTCTATGTGCCCTACAATGAAATGATGATAATTGAAGGTTCACATATGATTTCTAGTACTACAGACACCCTCTTTTATCCGAAATGTTCCTTAAGATTCCATTAAAAACACAACATGAAAAAAGGTAAGGCTGCAAGTCTCAAGTCTTAACCTGTAGAATTCGGGCAAAGCCTAGCCAAGAGTTCAAACCGGATGTCCCTCTCACAATTCATGGTCCTTGTATGGATTTTAAAAATCTGTGTCCTGCTCTCCAAATCAGGAAGTCCAAACTCAACCTTGCGATCAAGCCTTCCAGGTCGTAACAGAGCTGGATCGAGTGTATCAGGCCTGAAAGTGAGAGAAGAAAATTAGCTATTGTTAGTTTCACGAGCATGTCATTAATTTTAAAACTAGGACCTGCATTTCCCCATTTATTTTGCAACTAAGAACCATATTGACAAGCAGATGACAAATACAGACAACCCCTGTAGCGAGTTTTAAGACATTACTGTCAAATGACCAGCGCCACGAATAAAATGACTAACCTATTTGTTGCCATCAGAACTTTGATGTTACCACGTGCATCAAAGCCATCTAGTTGATTCACAATTTCAAGCATAGTACGTTGGACCTCATTGTCACCACCAACACCATCATCAAAACGAGCACCTCCTATGGCATCAACTTCATCGAAAAACACTATGCAAGCCTTTTTGGAGCGTGCCATCTAGAGTGCACAAAAACATGTAAGTAATAATGCAAAACTCAAAAGTATGAACACTATTTATTTATTACAAGATCTAAAAAGAACTACTGAATATAAAATAACAGCCAACCTGAAATAGTTCTCTGACCATCCGAGCCCCCTCACCAACGTATTTTTGAACAAGTTCACTTCCAATAACACGAATGAAACAGGCATCTGTTCTGTTAGCTACAGCACGTGCTAGAAGTGTTTTGCCTGTTCCAGGGGGACCATAGCAAAGAACTCCTTTTGGAGGATCAATTCCAAGCTTTACAAATTTCTCAGGATGAAGCATAGGCAACTCAACAACCTACATGTAACATTTTCAAATACAAAACACAAAAGTAAAAAACTTAAATTTCTAAGAATTATTAAAATCATGAAAATCTGGTTAAAGACAAATGCAAAATTGCAAAAGCAAAAATTTATGCACACCTCTCGCATTTTCTCTATCTGCTCCTTACATCCACCAACATCGTTGTAGGTCACGTCAGGTTTTTCTTCTACCGTCATCATGGTCACACTTGGATCAATTTTGGGAGGCAAAGGAATTTGAATCTGATATTTATTTCTATCAACACTGTAAGGGCAGAATAAATGTCAACGGTTATAGGCTAACACCATATTTGCATGTAGAAAAATGAGAAAAGGCCACCAAAAGCAGGAAAAAAATATTTGAAAGAAGCAGATGCATCACATATTGTACCATCCCTAAACGGTATCGAGTGACTTATAACAGTGAGGAATGATGATGATCATTCCTAAATCAAGCAACATAAATGTGGCACATCATAACCATGCATATATGATAAAATAAGCTACTGTCATGAGTTAGATATCATCCTAAACTTTTGACAATGGATAGTTGAAGTTTAAGTATAAGACAATGGACAGGATGGTAAAGAACTGAACACCGTCAGATTAAACCAATACACAAAACAAGGAGAACAATAAGTAGAGAACATCCAAAACCTACCCTACACGCATGCCTTCTTCTATGTCTGTTGGCGAAACTTTGTCACCGAGTCCAACAACAAACTACATAATGAAGTATAAAAGAAGTTAGAGAACCACTGCAGATTTGATGAATAATTATAGATAATACACTCTTAAAGTCTAAAGTACAATTGAAAATCATGAAGTTCAACCATAAATAAGTAAGTCCCTCTTTTTCCCTTTCCTCCCCAACCACCACTCTTAGAACCAATGCCTGACTGACTTAAGAGTGCATCATCATATACACAAAGCTGATAACAAACCTTGGCAATTTGCTTAACATTAATAACATATTTGGCATCTTCAGAATTTGGATTGATGATCTTTGTGCATCTCGCCACCTGATTGACAACACATTTTGCTGCATCAGAGTAAATACCTCCAAAAAAAAAAAAAAAAAGTAATCCAAACCTCATTGAAATCAGACCTGAAGAGGCTGCTCTTCCTGCATCATTTGCTTATCAGATACAAGATCCCACTGGCTTGGAGCTGCTAAACCGGTGTCAGACTCCTTAATACCTGTGATGCCATCCATATAGATATTTAATTTCACCGATAAACTGATTATTCATGTATATAAAGCAACATATACATGCTGGTTTCTAATATAGAACGTGAAGCGACTCATACCACATAAATCATTGACCTTCTTTGCCATATCCTTGATTTCTTTCTCTACCTTCTTGATATAGGTTGAGTAAGGTCCCAACCCCTGCAAAAGAGGATGACGGTAAGCAAAACCGAGGATACAACAAAACTACGCTCTAAGATAGGCCAAAAAAACTGAAAAAATAAGAATATGACATCCACTCTCTAAAAAATGCGCCTCGTCGCGAGACCCACTGCACATAGTTTCTTGAATAGAAAGAGAATCGAGATTCAGAGAACCCTAACTATATGGACAAGCTGCCCCGAACGTTTTAGCTTGCTCAGTAGTGCATAAACTATCACATTCCCTGCAGATGGCAGCCCCCCATGAATTCCCACATTATCCAGACATTTCAACCAAAGGACCAAACGAAATGAGGAAATCCTCTCCTAAACATGAATTTACTTAAAATTTAAAATTCCCCCAGGTGAAGGAACGCCAACAGTAGAAACCGGGTTGACAAATCATCAAAACTAATCGCATGGTTCGTTTAAAGCACTTAATTAGCTAAGAACCCACATCATACGCAACGAGATTATACTAAAGTAGCTGGATCTAATCCGATGAGGAGATGAGAACATAAAAATGATGCACAAATCAGGAAACAGACAGTAAAATAGAGCACGAATTTAGGGTTTATAAAGTAGAAAAGGGCTCTGATAGATGAACATACATAAGTCTTGAGAAGAGCAATATCGTCCTCATCGAGAGGGCGAGGATTCTTCTCGTCCTTGATCTCATCCTCGGGGTCCGGCGCCATCAGAGTGAAACTTTAGACTTGGAACTCCGAAGTAGAATTCTGCAACTTTGTGATTTTCTTGCGGACGAAGACAACCAATGAAGAAAGGCAGAAGCTCGAAATGTACCATTGCCTCTCTTAGACCTCTTTATAATGGGTGGGTTCTTGGCCTCTGGATTGGGCCGGCCCAATTGGACACCGTCGTTTCTTTCTTTTTTTCTTTTTTCTTTTTTTTTTTCCCTTTTTAATTTATTAAATCTAGATCAAAATAATAGCAAAACTAGCATACTACAAAAAGATTAAAATATGGCATAACTCGAATAAGAACATTTGAAGACAAAAAGACAAAAAAAAAAAAAAACTAATTGGCATCTCTCAACTCCGCATTATTGAGGATAAAGACAGCAGAGCACACCTCAAAAAAACAGATGACAAAATCAGCCTACCTGGGAGAACAGTCAGCAGCTGATTTGGCCAACCATTTTCTGTTATGTAATTAGTCTAATTCACCTATAGGCATGTGCCATGTGTACTATGTTTAATTTATTATTTTGCCCTCTTTGTCCTAGCATTTGTATATTAAAAGGTGTAGGTAAATGTAGGGCTGTTGTATAAGGAAAATATTTTCGATTGACTATTGGATAAAGAATAGAGTCGTCGACCTAAGGTCTGGTTTTTGTTGCATTCACTCTGTCTATGCTCTTTGTTTTCTTCTTCTTTTTCTTTTCAACCTTTTCTACTCAAGCTTGACTTGGTATCAGAGCCACATTATGGCCAACGCCAATCTCAATACAAGCCTCTCCTTTAACCCGTCAAACACTACCTTCAGCAGCCCACCCCTAAATCAACTCCTTAACCAAATCACCTCTATCAAGCTCGCTAGGAACAATTTCTTGTTGTGGAAGAATCTGGCTCTACCGATTCTAAGGAGTTATCGTCTTGAAGGTCATCTCACTGGCCAAAAACAATGTCCACCAATGTATCTTCAACCAGCAGGTGGAGATGCGAATGTATCAAAGGTTGCCTTGTTCAGCGAAACTGCTGTTGGACTCTCCACGTCCGATGGATGCTCAAGTGGAAGTGCAGGAGGTTCAAGTTCAACCTTAGTTACTAAAATCAACCCTCAGTTTGAAGCCTAGATGGCAGTCGACCAGCTGCTACTTGGATGGCTATACAATTCCATGACCCCTGAAATTATTGTGCAAGTCATGGGATGTGAGAGTGTTAGAGCGTTGTGAGATAGCATCGACAAGCTTTTTGGTGTCCAATCACGTGCCGAAGAAGACTATCAATCTACTCGAAAGGGAAATTTAAAAATGGAGGAATATTTACGAGTTATGAAGAAAAATTCTGATAATCTTGAACAAGCGGGCAATCCCGTTCCTACTAGGGCTTTGGTGTCACAGGTTCTTCTTGGATTAGATGAGAAATACAATGCTATTGTAGCAATCATTCATAGCAAAGAAAATGTGTCATGGTTAGATATGCAATCAGAGTTACTTCTGTTTGAAAAAAGGTTAGATCATCAAGCTATACACAAAGTGACAACTGGATTCAATCATAATGCCTCTGTTAATTTGACAAACACAAGAGGCTCTCCCTTTAACTCAGCTCCAAGACCTCAAGAAAACAATAACAACAACATTGGGGGAAATCAGAGAGGAAATGGAGGCAACTGAGGTCGAGGCAGGGGAAGAGGAAATAAACCGACCTGCCAAGTCTGTGGTCGAGTCGATCACATGGCCTATTATTGCTATGGTCGATACAACAAAGAACTTGCACCACCACATTTCTCATAGAACAGGAGAGGCCATGTAAATTCTCAGCAAATCAAAGTGCCCATTCAACAAAATCAGTCTGCTCTTGTAACTTCCCATGCTCCTCAACCATATACAGTTGGTCCTGAAATCCTAACTGGCCTAAGCTGGTATGCAGACAGTGGTGCATCAAGCCATGTGACAGCCGACTATACTAATCTGGGGAACTCGAATGAGTTTGAAGGTAAGGAATCTATTATAGTTATAAATAGTGACAGTCTTAAGATCTCTCATATAGATGATACATCACTTGTGAATGAACATGTTAAGTTGAACTTGAAAGATGTTTTGTGTGTACCTAAAATTACCAAGAATCTTGTGAGTGTGTTCAAACTTACTAAGGATAACAATATACTTATTAAGTTTCACAATGGTTTCTTTCTCATTAAGGACAAGAACACGAGACTAATCATACTGAAGGGGCAGCTTAGAGATGGTCTGTACCAACTTGAGGATGTTAAAGTTTGTTCGAGAGGAAGTTCCACTGAAGAGTCCGATCAAAAGGATCCAATGCACATAAATAATCACCTGTCTATTTTAAATTTGTCAAAGTTGAGTCAGTCCCCTAGGATGAGAGTGTCCAAAAATGTATGGCACAAGCGGCTTGGTCATCCTGCTTTAAGAACTTTGGAACTTGTCATTAAACAATGTAATCTCCCTACTACTATTAATGATAAAGTTCAATTTTGTGACTTTTGTCAATATGGAAAATCTCATGCACTTGCATTTCCAAATTCTAAATCAAGATATACTGCCATGTTTGATTTAGTTCATACTGATCTATGGGGGTCTGCACCTATCTTATCTTCTGAAGGCTATCACTATTATACTATATTTGTAGATGATTATAGTAGGTTCAATTGGATTTACCCCTTGCGGTTAAAAAGTGATACTGTGGCAGCCTACCTACACTTCACCAACATGGTTAAACAATAGTATAATAGAGCTATTAAAGTACTTCAGTCAGACAATGGGGGTGAGTTTGTAAAAGTGCATCAGGTATATGGAAGAGAAGGTACTCTCTCGAGATTTTCGTGTCCCTATACATTGGCACAAAATGGCAGGGCTGAATGGAAACATAGAGATATTGTTGAAAAGGGACTGACTATACTAGCTCAAGCCTTCATTCCACTTTCTTATTGGTGGGAAGCCTTTGCCTATGCTACCTACCTCATAAATGGTATGCCAACTTCGATTCTACAAGGTAAGTCTCCCGTTGAAGTGTTGACTGGTACATATTTAGCTTTTGAAGAGTTGAATGTGTTTGGGTGTGCTTGTTTTCCTTGTTTAAGACCGTATAATAACCATAAATTGAGCTATCGCACGAATAAATGTGTCTATCTTAGGCCGAGTCTTCAGCATAAAAGGTATAAGTGTCTTAACATGTCTGGGAGGATTTTTGTTTCTAGAAATGTGATTTTTAATGAAGATGCTTTTCAGTATCATTTTACAGATACTACAACAATACCAACACAGCAGACTACTTCCTCACACCTACTTGTCGCCCCTCTGTCTTGGTTACCTACTGCCCCTAACTAACCGCCCACTACCCCTACTCCATCACCCACAGTCCCTGTCCCATCGTCCACTGTCCATCCTTCCTCGTCTACTATCCATGCTCCCTGCACTATTGTCCCTGCTCCGTCTCCTCACCCATGTGTCACTGCCCCTATATCAGTATGCACATCTATTTCTCCCAATCTATCGATTCTTGTCCCAGCTGAAAATATCCATCAACCAGCAACTTCTACAACCACTTATATGCCCTCCCCATAGCACATACTACCTTCCAACCAGCCGAGTGACCAAACACCATTATCTCCATCCCCACTGCCCTCTGCTATACCAGATACAACCAGCCCATCCCTACTTCCTACAGTTGCACCATCACTTGTTACTACTCACCTACCACCTCCAATCCCTCTCCCCACCCATCCTATGATAACTAGAGGCAAGGCTAGAATCTTCAAACCTCGGGTACTCACCATTCAGTCGAAGAAAGATTGGACAATTACTGAGCCTACATGGGTAACTGATGCACTCAATAGACCTTAGTGGAAAGGTGCAATGGATGAAGAGTATGCAACCCTGATGAAAAGTGGTACATGGTGCTTTATTCCTTATTCCCTACCTCTGAATGTTGTAGGTGCCAAGTGGGTCTTTAAAATAAAAGACATCCTGATGGCATGATTCAACGTTACAAGGCACGGTTGGTAGCTAAAGGATTCCATCAGACTCCAGGTGTGGATTTTTTTGAAATATTTAGCCTAGTTGTCAAAGCTTCCACCATCCATGTAGTGCTCACTCTTGCGGTTGCCTATGGATGGAAAATGAGACAGCTTGATTTCAACAACGCTTTTCTGAATGGCAAGCTACATAAGGATGTTTAAATGAGCCAGCCGCCCGGGTATGTTGACCCTTAATATCCTCAACATGTGTGCAAGCTGAACAAGACTATTTATGACCTCAAACAAGCCCCTCGGGCTTGGAACAACACTCTTAAGAATGAACTTTTGTCTTGGGGTTTTAAGAATGCAAGGTTAGATACTTCTCTCTTCATTTTCAGACAAGGACCTACTGTAATTATTAGTATATGTGGATGATGTGATTCTGATTGGCAATGATCCCGCTCTTATACAACAGTTGGTTACTCTGCTAGATACCCGTTTTGCTCTTAAGAACCTCGATCCTCTTCATTATTTCCTTGGTGTACAGATCAAGTACTTAGACCAAGGAATCATACTTAGCCAAGAAAAATATGTTGAAGATCTTCTACACAAGCTCAACATGTCTGACCTCAAGGCTGCCCCTTCACCAAGCGTAATGAACAAACAATTATCTCTCAGCAGTGGCACTCCCCTTACCGACCCTTTCTTATACGTAGCACCATCGGGGCCCTTCAATATCTCACAAACACTCGGCCGGACAACTTTCATGGTAAACCAGCTTAGTCAATTCCTAAAATGTCCTACCGACACCCATTGGACTGTTGTAAAACGACTCCTTCAGTATCTTAGTGGCACCAAGCACTATGGCATCTGCATACAACCAACCTCTGATCTGTTTATTTCAGCCTTCTCTGATGCTGACTGGGCAGCAAACATAGATGATCGGAAGTCTGCCGCTGCTTACTGTGTTTTTATTGGCGGCACACTTGTATCTTGGTCATCGAAAAAGCAGTCAGTTGTAGCCCGTTCCAGCACTGAGTCGGAGTATAGGGCACTTGCTTATGCTTCAGTGGAGATAATATGGATCCAACAACTTCTTGGGGAGATCGGAGTTCCCCAACGTAGCAAACCAATATTGTGGTGTGATAACTTGAGTGCAGGTGCGTTGGCAGTTAATCTGGTGTTCCACGCCAGAATGAAGCATATTGAGATTGACATCCACTTTGTTCGTGATTGGGTTCTCCAAGGTCTTCTAGATGTTCGGTATGTTCCTTCTATTGATCAAGTAGCTGACTGTCTTACTAAAACTCTTACACATAGTCATTTCTTTACTTTATGACGCAAACTCGGCGTAGTTGAACTACCGCCTCGTTTGAGGGGGGATATTGAGGATAAAGACAGCAGGGCACACCTCAGCAAAGCAGATGACAAAATCAGCCTACCTTGAAGAGTAGTCAGCAGCTGATTTGGCCAACCATTTTCTGTTATGTAATTAGTCTAATTCACCTATGGCATGTGCCATGTGTACTATGTTTAATTTATTATTTTGCCCTCTTTGTCCTAGGGTTTGTATATTAAAAGGTGTAGGTAAATGTAGGGCTATTGTATAAGGAAAATATTTTCGATTGACTATTGGATAAAGAATAGAGTCGCCGACCTAAGGTCAGGTTTTTGTTGCATTCACTCTGTATGTGCTCTCTGTTTTCTTCTTCTTTTTCTTTTCAACCTTTTCAGCTCAAGCTTGACTCGCATGTGTATTAACTATACATTTATCACATATGGACGAGGATTTATTAATTATAGATGTTTGATAAGGATATACTATGATATGTCCATGGAGATAAAATGAGAATCGTGTAAAAATGTCTAAATATACATGCATAAACTTGTAAAAAAAAAAAAAATCATATTTGAAAATGATCTTCCTATGTGGCGGCTTTTAAAATGACAACCAATTTTGTCAATCACTGTAAATTTCTTTGAAGAATAATTTTAGATAGAATCAAATTATCTTAGCTAAAGTGTAATTTAGTTGTGGACTTTGTTTGGTTGATTGATATATCAGATAAAAATACAACATTAATATAATAATTTTAAATTGTAACAGGGAAATTGTTGTAACTATCATTTCACCAAAACATAATTGTTTTTTTTTTCTTTTTGGGGGGAAATAACCAAAACACAATTGTTGTAACCATTATTTCATCAAAACATGACCTATTTGCTTAATACTTTATTTGATAATAGTCTAATAGTTTGTTTGGTAAGTTTGATGCGTCTATATGTAAAATAAGGCACCAATCTAAGCATAATCCAACACATGACAATAACAAATCAATACACTAATTATCATTCTAAAGCCATAATTTTAATCTTTATAATAATTTCAAACCACGCACAAGACAGTCAGCGATTGCCATTCAAGCAATAATTTCATCACATTGGGTCATGTAAATGAGGTATATGTTTAAAAGACATTTAGAATTAGAACTTATAAAATTAAGTTCGTTAAAAACATGTTATTTATTAAAGGCCCTTTTACGCCTTAGAAGTTGGAATTTATCAGAGGATCAATCATTATCTGGACTCTATATTACAACTTTCTTCATTCATCATATGCAAACGAGACAATGTCTTCCAAACAAGTTCAAGACCACTTTTATAGGCCATCCTTCAGGCTCTACATATACATAATGGAAATTTCCCAAGAACAGCATACGTGCGTGCCCATAAAATCTACTTCAGAGTTCAGACGCATTAACATCACCAAATATTTCCCAGAGTTCGACGACTAAGCACTCAGAAGTCCCGGTCTGGGAACAGAACAGGGGCAATCAAAGACCAGATGAACAATGCTGCAGTAGCCCAACCAGTCACAATCCGAACCCACACGGATGCCCAACCGACATCAACCAATTTGCCGCTTCCGCCAACAGAGGTGGTCCATCCAGTCAGGAGCATTGCTGAGTACATACTAGCAAGAGAGAAGATGATGTGGAAAAATGAATATGAATATGTAACTGGCTTTGCCTTCTCTTTTTCCTCGTGCCCATCCGACTTCTCCAATGGAAGCAATGGCTTTCCTGCCCAATTGATAGAGAATAAAAAATGTCATACATAATAAGCCTGATATATGAGAGGCTACAAACAGAATCGAGAGAAAAAATCTCCCTCCAAACTTGAGATGGAGGTTGCCTGCCCAGTTAAAGGACAGGTCTCACAAGAGATTTCAACAGTCACCTATAAGATTAATACACGAGAGGCTACAGACAAAAGTCATGAAAACTTAAAAAAGTGCTATAATGTCTAGAAGATGGAAGTACACCCAATCGCATCTTGCTTACTGTAAAATTAGTACCATGCACAATTCTTAGGACGTAATTAGAAGAAACCTCCAAACTATGAGTTTAAAAAAGAAACCATCCAAAGTTCAATATTTGCCAGTTTCGTGGAAGAACGTGAACCCAATGGGGGATGGGTACTCCATTAAGACAATTGAAATAAACACACTTAACATAAATAACCATTGCATAATTGTGTGTTCCAGAACTGTAAAACCCATAAAATAATAATAATTGTAAAATATATTAGCTGACTCTTACCTGCACGGGGTGAACTTGGAGGGGAAAGCAAGGTTGTAGAAGAACCAGCACGAACAGCAGAATAGACTACCGATAGAACAGTCGTGAGAAGACCTAAGGCTAGAGTGCCTGTAGAAACAGCTTTGGAATGGTTGTGGAGACCATTGCATTCATAGTCTCTTGGTTCACTGGCAAGTCCACTGTAACAGAGATATATGCAGTATAGCGAGATGACTGATGCAGGTAAAACACTGCCACCAACCTGTTTTTCCATCAAGATGAAAGTCATAAGAGACAGAGAAAATCTAGGTCCTTAGTATTAGAAAGGAAAAAGGGAGGGAGACCGTCATACTCAAAGATAACACCAAAACAATAAAAAAATATATATAGTGCAGGTGTGCCATATTTTCTAAATTAAGATATACTGTTACAATAGGTTATCACTGTCCAGTACAAGGGCATTATTATGTCAACAAATACTGTAGTAGGTTGCCAAATATCAATAGACAAACAATGCAATTAGTGTCATAGTACAATAACTTGGTTATTGGCCAAATATATTATCAACTGTATGAAGAGCTTTTTAATTACAGCCTCCCATCAATTGAGGCAAAATGAGAAGACATTAATTCTAATTTGTAGGACAGGGAGAGAAGCAAGATGAAGAGGGAGGTAAATACTTACTGAAGGGTGTAGTGCAACAACTGTGAAAACAAATGCAAAAATTAGGGTCATCACAATAAAGAAGGTGTTCAGCCCACAATCATGCCCTGATGGTGTGAACCAATGGAAGAGAAATCCAGACGAGACAAATGTTGCCACATAACAGAAAAGTGAAACAACAAATAAGGCAATGTACCTAAAAAGGAAGGGAAAACTCAAATGTTAGTCAAAAAACCTAGAAAGAGGAACACGAGAAAAGAGAATACGAAGACACAAGAGAAGAAACTAGAATTCAACAAACCAGAACTGCTCATCATATCCAACCCAGGTGTCATTCCATCTGTGAACAAAATCCAGCAAAAGAACAACTTGAACGAGGAGAAACAATCCTGAGCCAAATTTTGATATAGACTCTGCAAACGTAAAATATGTTAATGTCATTTTAAAGAAAGGAAAAGGAAAAGGAAAAGGATCTTAAATCAAACCAACAGAAACTGAACAATCTTTGAAAAACGTCATTCTAATTTCTGACATGCTGAAATAATTTCTTACCATAAAAGGAAATAATCTCATTGGGAATGAAAAACATTAGTACCACAAGAAGGAACCAACAAATAACTTTCACCATCCATCCACCATGGTGAATACTATCCCGGGGATCCCTTTGACTTTTTACACCAACCATCATTATGGATAGAATGGTGAAGAATAGAAAATTTCCCAGGCTAACTCGCAAGACTGCGTCAGTTTGAAACCAATCCCTGCTAGGTGTTTCATGGAAAGTATTAATCCCTGAAAGAAAAAAAAAAAAAAAAACTGTTATAACACTTGAAAGTATAAAAAAACCAGCTACATGATTTCTTTGGAGACAGAAGGAAGGTCATTTAAAATTGACTATATTTCATTATTATCCCATAATGGTTCTGAGTAGCACGTACCTCTTAGTACAGTTAATTAACAAACCACAAATTTGATAGTTAGAAGTGACAAAAAAAAAAAAAAAAAAAAAAAAAGCTTCCAAATGGGTAATTACAAATGCTCTTATCTAAAAACAGCCGATTAACCACAAACAGTTTACACTAAATGATTCTAGAATAATGAGAATATATCTACATCATAAGTAATTTGTAATAAAGCAGAAACAAAAAATGTATCATGAAAGTGATCCCATCTCTGATCTCCCAATATGGCATCATTAGACGATTCACAACAATATGTGGTTTAATGAATGGAGCTAAGAGCTATAGATGTAATAAAAAATATAAAATTCGTGTAAGGTGTTGAATAGACTATAATAGCGACGGATGATTCCAACCAATCACATCGCCAATTTCTTATGAACCCTAGAGATTCATTCCTTCTGAGGATGTACGAGATATTTGTTTATTTTTATGCTAAACGAAAGTTTCTAGCATTCCATAGCCGTCATGTGGCTAGAACAGAAATACATTACTCTACCATCAACACTAGCTTGTACAGCAAATCCATAGACATTTATAACAAAGGGAAAGATCATGACTCACAAGGGATCTTCTCCAGAAGGGGAGCAGCGACTTCTCTGAGAATCCAAGAAACAATCAAAGAGAGTGCGAAGAGGCCACAGTATGCAATCCTTGCAGACCTTCGGCTAATACTCGAAACAACCGTCCGACATGCATCACATGCGCAAGCTGCACAGCACGACGCAAGGCAAGAAGCTGCCCACATCTTTTTTCCTCACACAGCCACCAGTTTAAAAGCTTATCTGCCAAGGAGCCCGCGTCAATAGAAGGACAAATTGTAATACTCTCAGCAATTTTATCAATATGTAAAGAAAGAGAAGCCCTAAACTATATAATTAACTTACAACCCAATGAAAAAGGACGACCAATCCAAATTAAACCTAATTCTCCATAATCAAACAACTATTTAGCGCCAGAAAAATGTTCAAGATAATCGTATTAAAAAAATCATATAATCAGCCGTGCAAATCCAATAAGAAATCCTCTGATCAACCTTATACCAAAACCGAAATCATCTTATTCGATTTTGCCAAGATCATTGAAACCTAAAGGGTTTTTCTTTGCTGAGAACAAGTGCGGAAGCACAAAAAATCCGTAAATACAAGAAAAATGATCGCAGAGTTACCTCGGAAGAGATTTGGAGGAGAAAATTCCCAGGAGCAATCACCAAGCAACCGGAACAATCGTATGAGAGATCAAGATTCGAGACTGACTTCGGTTTTGTAGTTCGTTGTTGGTTTCCTTTTCCTACTTTCATTCCAATTGATCCTTTACGCCGCTCTTATCTTAGGTTGGTGACTCGACCGGGTTCGCATCAAAAGCCGTGGATATGCCGATCCATTTCTTAATACTTTTTTATCAACCCGGTCTATTATTTTTATTATTTTTTAAAAAACCCGCTCTTAGTTTACAAGGTTCCTTATTTGGCTCGATAATATATTTTTGTTGTGAACTTGAGAAGTACAATAGCAACACGGATATCAATAAAGTATAATATTAAAATAAATATAAATAAAATAAATCAACAAAATATAAAATAAGAAATTTCTCTAAATTCTCTACTTTCTTCAATTTTTATGGAATTTGGCCAATGTGTCTTCCAAAACCCACAAAATGCCACTATTTGTAAGCAATTTGGCAAGTACGAAGTGGATTACAGGATGTAATCTTGAGACACATGGACAACACATGAGGTAGTGGATAAGTGACACATGGCCAATGTATACTAATAATGGACATCTACATTACACCTAATTTAACATATTTATAATACTCCCCCCTTAGATGCCCATTATATATTAAATATGTCTCATTCAAACTTTACTAGGAAAAAACTCACTTGGAAAAAGATCCTAAAAAAGAATACATATTTCATATAATCTGTTACTCTTAAAAAATATATTTACTCTCCTCCATAAAAACATCACTTAAGATCTCTGAGTCGCTGCATTCCAATATTGTGCACCAGTTTTTCAAAGGTTGCGATAGGTACTATCATTGTAAATAAGCCTGTCACGTTATCTTTCGAACAAATTTGTTGTACAGTGGTATCGTCATTTTCTTCAAGATCATAAATGTATAAAAGTTTCTGTGAATTATGTTTTGTTCTATCTCCTTTAATATATTCTCCTTTGATTTGAGATATGCATGTCATGTTTGTGGGAACCATTGAAGGTCCTCAAGAAATGGGATCAAACCCAAAAACCCAAATTTACAAAATATGAACTTCAGGCAAACATACAGAAAAAATATGCATTTAAGATTAAAAAAAATACAACATGCTCAAAAAATAAGAAGAGAATAGGGAAGAGGAGACTTACCCTTGAATAACGTTTTCTTCACATATCCTCTTCTCTGTAAAATCATGAACTTGAAAAAACTTAATTTTCCAAATGGCCACAACCAAAATGGTTTCACATGTATTCTCTGGGATGAGAATTCAGAAGTGTGTGGGCTCTAGCCTTTTGGTGAGGGAAATAATTAAATGAAAGAGGAAATTGAGAGATTGGGGAAGCAGATGAGAAGTTATAGAACCTTTCTTTTTCAGTACTCGAGGAAAAAAAAGATGAAATCAATCCCCTAAATTGTCTTTCCCACTCTTTAGAGAGAAAAAAGGGGGAGGGAGTCAACTCCCTCCCTAAAATTGTTTCTAAAAATATAAATAATAAATAAAATTAATTTTAATAAAAATTTAAATGTATATTTATATGATAACTACTTTATCATATAATATATATTGAACTATATATTATATCAATATATAACATATAACCGATAGTTTAATATTGTATCACATAGAATATAACTTATAGATAAATTCTCTCAACTAGGGTTGGCAACAGGGGCGGGGCCTCCCCGCTCTCGTCTTTGATGGGGGATTTTATCCCCATCTCTGCCTCATCCCTGCCATTTCAAGGTTGGGAAGGGACGGGTCCCCATCAGGAAAATGCGTCCCACGAGGACCCATTCCTCGTTTTCCTTTTTATTTTCCTATGGGGATTTTATTTTATTTTGTAATTTTATCTTTGGTTTGAGCTTGGGCACTTTAGTTGGGCTTAGATTGAGTTAAATTAAAGACCAAGCTAAATGTAAAAAGTTAAATACCTAATATATATAAAAAGAGAGAAAAAATATTTAAAAATCTAATTATATATATAAAAAATATTTAAAAACCTAATCGGGGCGGGGTCGGAGTTAGGGACGGGGTGGGGATACTGTCCCCTCCTACCCCATCCCCGGTTTGGGGACCTTAAGAAGGTCCCCGGTCAAATCGGGGATTCCTCGCCTTGATTGGGGTGGGGACCCGACCTCGGCGGAGAATTTTGCCAACCCTATTATCAACAATGATATTTAATATAAATCTCATTTTTATTAGATTTAATTATATGAACCCAATTCACATAATTAATATTTGAATCATATTCAAATATTTAATTTCTTTCAAATAAACTTTATATTATAATATATCAAATACATTACAGTAATTATATCATATATAATTAACTTAAAATAATTATATCACACATAATTAATTTCCTCAATTAATTTGAACAATTCAAATTAATCCAAAATTGATTCTCATAAATACTCCATTGAGCTATAGAGAGGACCTCTTGAACCTATAGCTTGAAGCTCCAACGATACGTGAATAATTAATTAAACTCTTTAATTAAATTTTTCACCATCTGTTAACTGTTGGACACTCCACTAAAAACTGACAATTGCACTATCCGCACTACAAATATATTTTTGTGTCTATTGGATATAACCAATCAACAGTACAGTGACCCTTCACAAATTGCTCGTAAGTACAGCTAGACCAAAATTACCGTTTTGCCCCTATAGTTACATCTAATTCCTTAAGTACCACTGATCCTTCTAATAAACAATAAATCATAGTCAAACTATGACCAAACCCCTCTTAGGCCAGGAGAAGGTGTGGCACCACATTGTTCAAGCCCCGGAATCAGTCCTTAAGGGAGCAATTTATCTACTTTTTCCAACCTCAGGGAATGAGTGAATTTCGTCTTGTTTAGCTATGTTCCTAACTCCAAAATCAGACAAATCCCCAAAATGGTAGGCTTATTGAGTCGGTGGTCTGGCAACTCTCACCCATACAAATCAAATGACCACCTGAAGGATCTCTTAATGAAGAGTTCCATGAGCGCGTTCGGATCGCTCTAATTTCACCGTGACCAAAATACACCATATACATTCAAACGCACAGTTATGTAAACAAATAGTAATTAGCGACATGATTTGAATAAGAAATAACAAGGGAGAGAGTTCTCATACTAGCTGGAGACGTTGTTCAAGCTATGGAACTCAACGTAGTAGAAGACCTCTACTCGATCAACCAACGCCCAGCAGATGCGTCGACTACAGCAGCATGAACAACCACAAACAAACGAAGGTAGCGGGGACGACACCACCAAAAAAAGAGCCCTAGGTATTCTTAGAGTGAGAACCCAAAGCGTGGTCCTCGGTGAGTTTGGTAGAGGTAGGAGGAAGAGCTGATCGTGTAGGCGATAAGCAAGTGGGAGAGAATGAGAAACTATCACATAGCTAGATGCTTACCGCTTAACAGAAACTACACGATTGTGTAGATTTTACTGAACAATCGTTTAGAAAACAATAGGCGATCATTTAGTAAACACGACACACTATACCATCGTTTAGGAAAGCTAACTGATCCTTTAAGACTTAGTGTGCGATCGTTTAAGCGCGAGGTATGCGATCGTTTAGGTGCTGAGCGACTATCTTATAGGTTCTTGAGTTTAAGCGATCAATTACGTTTTCACACCAATGCAAAACTTTCCGATTTTTTTTCGAACCATTCAAAATGAAACAAATTTCATTTTTATTCATCGGTTACAATAACCGACGCTGTTCCCACTAACGCACGTCTGAACGAGATTTTGGGTTAATTATCATATAATAAACCAATTAAATTATTAATAAATATAATCATATTATACTTTTACCCTATAGTTTTATATCACATATCTACTATAGTAATTTCTCCTCTACTTGATATAAATCATATTTATATCTAATTTCCTCCAAAATACTGTATCTCATACAGTTAGCCAATTATATCATATATAATCGAACTTCCTCTTGTCAATTTGAACATTTCAAATTAACCCAAACACTGATTCTCGACTTTATCCAAGATACCCAGGGGACCTAATGGACCTGTGGCCCAAAGCTCCAACGGTCCGTGAATAGTTGACTAAACTCTTTAGCTACAAGATCCACCATCCGTTAATTGTCAGGCATTCCACTAAAGACCAACAACTGAACTCTTCTTACCAGAGATATATTTCTATGTCTATCGGATATAACCAATCATGAGTACGATGACCCTTCACAGATGCTCATAAGTACAGTTGGGCCAAATTACCGTTTTGCCCCTATAGTTACATCTCACTCCTTAAGTACCACTGATTCCTCTAATGAATAATACAACATAGTCCAACTATGTGTGAACACCTATCGAGCCAAGAGAAGATGTGTGACGCCACATCGTTCAAGCCCTGGAATCAACCCTTAAGGGAGCTATCTATCTACTTATCCCTGCCTCGAGGAAGGAGTGAATTCATCTTGTGTAACTGAGTTCCCAGCTCTCAAATCAGATGAATCCCTAAAATGGTAGGTTTGAATTGGCGACCTGGCCACTCGCATTCATACAAATCAAAGGACCGCCCTCAATGGCAGGAGTTCCCAACTCAACAGGATTGAGGTCATGTTACCTATGGTCATCCTAGTGAAGTGAAGTCTCTGTCATGAACAGTGTTATATAATGAGACGTTAACACTTCATGGTTAGGTCTTATACAAACTCTTTGTATAGGACGCCCCCGTTCGCATGTCCCCAACACGAATGGTCAGGATCAGATCATATGTGACAAGTCACAACACTTGTGACCATTCCACAAAGCGGGCCGCATCCGCAGCATTAGCAGGATAAGGTTTCCCTTCTATATCCATATACTATAGACCATTTTGGTTATCACTCAAGACATGATCCACTTGTATGTCATCACATACATGTTTGAGTTACATACAGATAACCAGGGATTTTAAGCTTATTGGTTTGTGGTAAAGCAAATAAAACAAGCAACTGAGCAAAATACAAGATGTGAAGTAAAATATCATATATTATACAACATAAGCGTTTGTACAATCTGTTTACAAACTAGAGGACACGAGACTTTAGGGCATCAACCTCAACAATCTTCCACTCGTCCTAAAGCGAAGTGGGTGTACAATAAACTAGTACAAAACAATAAACTAGGGCATAAAAGCCCAGTACAAGTAACGACTTGATCCTGTAGACCCATGCTCCGTAGGTGACCCTCAAACACTGTAGCCATGAGAGCCTTCGTAAATAGGTCAGCAACAATAAAATGACCTGGGATAGACTAATACCTACTGACTATGCCCACAGCATAGCTGATGTCTAGACGAGTACAGAGCATCGCGTACATCAAACTGCCAACGACAGATGCATATGGGACCCGTCTCATCTCTTTAACCTCTCGAGGCATCTTAGGACACATGTTCTAAGACAAAGTGACTCCATGCCTGAATGGGAGTAGGCCCCTCTTGGAGTCTTACATCGAGTACTTGAGTAACATCTTGTCAATGTACGATGCTTGAGACAGTGCTAGCACTGTTCTTACAATCTCGAAAGATCTGTATACCTAGAACAAACTGAGCCTCTCCTAAATCTTTCACTTGGAATTGGGTCGCTAGCCAGTTCTTAACTGCAGTCAGTAGACCTACATCATTCCCAATGAGTAGGATATCGTCTATGTACAATACTAAAAAGACTACTGAAGCGTTGATGATCTTCTTGTAAACACAAGGTTCATCAACGTTTTGGTAAAAGCCATACGACTTGATCGCAGTATCAAATCGTATGTTCCAAGATCGAGACGCCTGTTTCAGTCCATAAATGGACCGATTTAGTTTGCAAAGCTTTTGCTCTTCAGGAGGATGTGGATCAACTTTTACATGGCAATAGGCGAGAAAGTCTCCTCATAGTCAACTCCCTCTACCTGGGTATAACCCTTTGCCAGAAGTCGAGCCTTGAAGGTCTGTACCTTCCCATCAACACCTCGTTTGCGCTTGTAGATCCATTTACAACCTAGGTCGAATCCCATCAGGCTGATCTACAAGATCCCATACTGAGTTAGAGTACATTATCTTGAGATCCATGGCCTTGACCCATTCATCTGGATCAACATCCTCCATTGCCTTCCGATAAGACAACGAATCCTCAACGCCGCCATCTACTACCATAGCAAAGATTTTCGTGAAACCTAGATAGCGAACGGGTGGGTTCACAACCATCCCATTAAGTCGAGGTTCCCTCAACTCTTGAGGTGGAACCGATCTACTAGATGAACTCCCATCAACAACTCTTGCTGATGTAGCAGGCTCTTCAACAACTCTTGTTGAAGTTTCAGTAGTTTCATTGGAAAGCTCACACAACACGACTTTGCTTCGTGGACTGTGCTCCTTTATATAATCCTCCTCCAGGAAAGTAGTGTTTGTTGAAACAAACACCCTATTTTTCGTTGAATCATAACAATAACCCCCTTGTGTACCTTTGGGGTAGCTTATAAAGAGGCATAACCTCGACTGTGGTTCCAACTTCTTGGAATTAACCTCAAGTACATGTGTAGGGCAACCGAAAATGCGAAAGTGATGTAAACTAGCTTTATGCCTGTTCCACAACTTTAGAGGTGTTATTACAACACTCTTGGAGGGAACACGGTTGAGTATGTATACTGCAGTTTCCATTGCGAAACCCCAAAACGAGTTTTGTAAGGAAGCGTAACTCATCATCGAGCGAACCATGTCTAACAAGGTCCTATTTCTTCTCTCCGCTACACCATTTTGCTGAGGTGTACCCAACGCTAAGAGTTGGGAAACGACTTCATGTTCTATTAAATAGTCCTAGAATGTCAAGTCCAAAAACTCTCCACCTCGATCCGATCAAAGTGTTTTAATCCGTTTATCCAATGCATTTTCAACTTTAGCCTTGAACTCTTTGAACTTTTCAAAGGATTCAGACTTCCGTTACATAAGATAAACATACCCGTACCTGGAGTAATAATCAGTAAAACTGGTAAAATACTCATAGCCACCTCGAGCTCGCACATTCATAGGACCACAAAGGTCAGAATGTACTAACTCAAGAGGCTTCTTAACTCTATAACCTTTTTCAGTAAAAGGTTGTTTAGTCATCTTACCCTTAAGGAAAGATTCGCACACTAGTAAATGAAGTCCATTCTTCACCAATCTCTCAATCCTAGTGAGATTGATGTGCCCTAAACAAAGATGCCAAAGTTGGGCATTTTCTTTTAGAGAAATACGTCGATGTTTTGATTGAGTTACGACAGTTCTAAACAATTCAGTATTATAGAGGGAATTAATGGCTAACGGCCTTAGCACATATAAATTTGATTCCAGATTTGCTGTGCAAATAAAAAAACCATCTTTATGAATAAACACTTATCCACATTAAAAGAGACAGTATATTTACATTGCAATAAACACTTTACATAAATGAGGTTCCTTTTTAGTTTGGGAACAATATATACATCATTCAAAATAAGAAACCTATTATGTAAAGCTAACTGGAGCCCTCCCACTACCACAACTGAGACAATGTGCCCGATGCCTACTCGCATCGTCATCTCACTAGACTCTAGCTGTCGCCAAGTTCTAATCCCCTGAAAAGAAGAACAAAAATGGTTAGTGGCGCTCGAATCAATTATCCAGGCAGAATCGTCATTCTCCACTAAATAAGTTTCAAGTACAAGTAAATCATATTTACCTTGGCCTTAGCTTCTTTCTTTTCTTTCAGATACCGAGGACAGTTCCTCTTCCAATGTCCATCTTGGTTGCAGTGGAAACACTTTCCCTTAGCAATCGGTGGATGCCTCCTTGGGACGACAGGTGGTGGGTTAGCAGGCGCCTTCCTTTTTCCCTTACTACCCTTCTTCTTCTTCCCCTTTCCAGAGTTAGAAGTAGAAGGTGCAGACTTCGTTCCTAAGGTCGAACCTCTATGGAACGTCCTGCATAAGCTGTTTAGACGGTTGTCCAAACATCCCCCGCAGGGACTCCATGATCTCACATGCTGAGACCATAGGCTCATGTTTCTTGGCCAAAACTTCAGAAAGGCTTACCAAGATGTAGGCTCGAGTCTTCTAATTCGCCTTTGTCCATCGTTCGTATCCGTCCCGAACATTTCGAGCGACATTCGGAGCTGGAATAGGAGGACAACCTTTCATGAGAGCGAACATGAGATCCTCGATGATCAGGATCGTCGTGATCATGTGTTTCCATATTGCGAAATTATCACCAGTAAATTTTTCAACGCTTAACAATGCCAACGTGGCTGTTGCCATTTTGAAAAAGTTGCTGAAAATAAGAATAAAATTTTATTAGATTTTGCTAAACCCTTTTAAACCAATTAGTTTTGCAAAAATAGTTTCAAGTACCCTAAGTTATAGACTTCTATTTTGCAATGATGCCCCAGTGAGGCAGGATAAACGTCACCGGTGGGGTGATCAGTTGCCCCTTCGCTGGGATGAGACATTCTCAACCATTAGGTAGAACCAACTCTTGGAACTGAACCTAACAGCCACCATTTTTCGGTCCAGAACTGTTAACCTTTAACAATTTCGTATAAGTGTGGCCCCTCGCTTTCGGTGCCAGAGTCCCGCCCTAATGAACCCACCATAAGGAAGAAGTAGATTAGGACAAGAGACTAAGTTACCTTATCCTCTTACAGAAGATCAAATAAAGAAACGTGCAAAACTATCATCCTTTAGGGGGACACACCCAGGGTGCCTCAAGGCGATGCGTAGTAACTTTATTCAACCTAATGAGGGAGACCAAGGGATATACTGTCGCACTTCCCGCTCCCACTTACTATGAACACTCTCTCCATCCACCTTGATATTGACCTACCTAAACACCATCCGTTAGGGGGATACGCCAAAGGTGCCACGAGGCCGAGGGTAGATCTCACGGTGTGGACTATTTAGGAGAAACGTGAAAGGTTTAAGTGAAGCATCTTATGCCCCAAGTACCTCCCACTTAATGTTCTACCTAGGGGTCATTAACCTAGATAATCCGGCTACTGATTTTAGTCTAAATCGTCTTTTTAAACTTTTCTCATAAACAATGTTTGTTTATGAAAAATGAACAAGTTAAAGTAGTCACATTTAAACACTTTAATGGGCTGTCCTTAACTTACATGCATGCATCAAATCTATCTAATTCTCCTTTCCAGGTAAGTTCTCAGTTAGGGGTATTACGTTTCCATCAACTTAAATACCCCAGCCTAGACAGAACCTGCCTTAGACAAAAGGTCCTTTATAGATAGATTTACTACACTTTAACCTTTTATTAGCCAATTTAATCCTATTAAACTGATTAAAAGATTAAAGCCTTAGGGTTGCTAATCATATTAGAACCGTGATCTTAGGTCTATGTGATCCAAGTTTTAAACACTTTAAAACCATAAATTAAACCTAAGTGAGCATGCATGTCTTTCTTATTTCTTTTAGTTCTAATTTCTCTTTAACTTTTAAAAAGAAACAACTAAAACTATTACGCACAATAAGGTGTTTATAACATTTATAAAGTAACCTATGTGTCATGCTTCATGCAATTTTTGTTCATTACTATACATAACTTTTATACAACGTGTAACAACCAAGCAAACATGTTATCATTCACCCTTGTACTATAACAATTATAATATAAAGATGATGCATGTCGATGCTGTTTATGCATGCATAAATATAACTCTTATATTATATGATGCATGAGCATGCTCTTACATTATTAAATCATGCTTCTCTAAATTATAACAATTACAATAAAGAGATGATGCATGACCATTGCATAATCTAAGGTGGGATTTACTATATGTGCATACCATATGACATATTAAAAAACATACATCGCATATAATAAATAAAGGATTAATGGACCGAGATGAGCCTTTACAAAAAAAATCAGAATGAAATAACCCTATCTATTACATTTTTCATCGAGAAAATCGGTTCATAGGTGAAACGGGTCTTGAACCGCCAGGAGGACTCCATCGTGTAGTAAATACCGTAGGTAAACGATCGTTCAGCGCGCAGTAGACGATAGAAGCAAAATTAAACGATCATGTAGACGACAACAAGGCCGCGAAGCTTGATCGTCTATGTGATCACTTAATGCAGTGACAGGTAAATGATTTACCTTGCGTTACTAAGTGATCGTTTAGTCAGTTACTAAGTGATGAAGCTTGCTGACCTAAACAATCATTTAATGCGTGTGCATGTTAAACGATACGCGAGCATCTCATCGTCTACACGACCCGATACTCTGCAATTGCGTACCCGATCGTCAATACGATGCGATCAACCTTGATCGCATGCCCTATCGTTTAACCGATGCGATAAAAAACAATCGTGTACCCCATCGTCTACACGATGCGATCAACAACGATCGCGTACTCCATCCCTTCTTCCTCGAAGAACCGCAATGCTTGCTCCGATTTTCTTCACAAACGACTCAAAACTTCAAACAGACTTTGAATACAGACTCAATAACGATTATTAATGCCCAAAAACACAGGGGTCTTTACAAACAACCGTAGATGTAAAAGAATTAAATCAAACCGAGGCTAATCATCCACGAAAACATCTATTAATCCCGCACATCCACAGGAATTTAACAATTAAACAGTGTAGAAATGCACCCACCATGAACGTATTCATTTCGTTGCAACATATGAAATTGGAGTATCATAACCTGGCTCTGATACCAATTGAAGGATCTCTTAATGAAAAGTTCCATGAGAGCGTTTAGATCGCTCCAATTTCACCGTGATTGAAATACACCATATACATTCAAACACATAGTTATGCAAACAAACAGTAATTAACGGCATGCTTTGAACAAGAAATAACAAAGGAAAGAGTTCTCATACCAGTTGAAGATGCTCTTCAAGCTATGGAATTTAACGCAGTGGAAGACCTCTACCCGATCAACCAACACCCAGTAGATGCGTCGACTACAGCAGCACGAACAACTGCAAATAAATGAACGCAACGGGGACGACACCACCAGAAAAGAGCCCTAGTATTTTCGGAGTGAGAACCCAAAGCATGGTCTTCGGTAAGTTTGGTAGAGGTAGGAGGAAAAACTAATCATGTAGGCGATAAGCAAGTGGGAGAGAATGAGAAACTATCGCATAGCTAGATGCTTATTGCTTAGAAGAAACTACACGATTGTGTAGATTTTACTGAACGATTGTTTAGAAAACAGTAGGCGATCGTTTAGCAAACACGACACACTATACCATCATTTAGGAAAGCTAACTGATCGTCTAGGACTTGTTGCGATCGTTTAGGCGCGAGGTATGCGATCGTTTAGGTGCTGAGCGACTATCGTATAGGCTCTCAAGTTTAAGCGGTCGATTACGTTTTCACACCAACGCAAGCACTTCCGATCTTTTTCCGAACCATTCAAAATGAAACAAATTTCATTTTTATTCATCGGTTACAATAACCGACCCTGTTCCCACTAAGGCACGTCCGAACGAGATTTTGGGTTAATTATCATATAATTAACCAATTAAATTATTAATAAATATAATCATATTATATTTTTACCCTATAGTTTTATATCACATATCTACTATAGTAATTTCTCCTCTACTTGATATAAATCATATTTATATCTAATTTCCTCCAAAATAATGTATCTCATTCATTTAACCAATTATATCATATATAATTAACTAGTCCAATTATATCATATATAATCGAACTTCCTCTTGTCAATTTGAACATTTCAAATTAACCCAAACACTGATTCTCGACTTTATCCAAGCTACCCAAGGGACCTAATGGACCTGTGGCTCGAAGCTTCAACGATCCGTGAATAGCTGACTAAACTCTTTAGCTACGAGATCCACCATCCGTTAACTGTTAGACATTCCACTAAAGACCAACAACTGAACTCTTCTTACTAGAGATATATTTCTATGTCTATCGGATATAATCAATAATGAGTACGATGACCCTTCACAGATACTCGTAAGTACAATTGGGCCAAATTACCGTTTTGCCCCTGTAGTTACATCTCACTCCTTAAGTACCACTGATTCCTTTAATGAACAATACAACATAGTCCAACTATGTGTGAACACCTATGAAGCCAAGAGAAGATGTGTGACGCTACATCGTTCAAGCCCTGGAATTAGCCCTTAAGGGAGCTATCTATCTACTTACCCCTGCCTCGAGGAAGGAGTGAATTCATCTTGTGTAGCTGAGTTCCCAGCTCCCAAATCAGACGAATCCTCAAAATGGTAGGTTTGATTCGGCTACCTGGCCACTCGCACCCATACAAATCAAAGGACCGCCCTCAATGGCAGGAGTTCCCAACTTACTCAGGATTGAGGTCATGTTACCTATGGTCATCCTAGTGAAGTGAAGTCTATGTCATGAACGATGTTATATAACAAGACGTTAACACTTCGTGGTCAGGTCTTATACAAACTCTTTGTAATAGGACGGCCCCGCTCGCATGTCCCCAACACAAATGATCAGGATCAGACCATCTGTGACAAGTTACAAGACTTGTGACCATTCCACAAAGCGGGCCGCATCTGCAACGTTACCAGGATAAGGTTTCCCTCCTATATCCATATACTACAGACCATTTTGGTTATCACTCAAGACATGATCCACTTGTATGTCACCACATATATGTTTGAGTTACATACAAATCACCAGGGATTTTAAGTTTATTGGTTTGTGGTAAAGCAAATAAAACAAGCAACTGAGCAAAATATAAGATGTGAAGTAAAATATCATATATTATACAACACAAACGTTCTTACAATTTGTTTACAAACTAGAGGACACGAGACTTTAGAGCATCAGCCCTAACACCACCTTCATAGGCAAGAGTTCACAACACTCAAGATTTAGGTCATGTCACCTATGGTCATCCTGGTGAAATGTAAGTCTCTATTATAAACGACATTATATAATGAGACTAGTCATTTTGTGGTTCGGTCTTATACAAACTCTTTTGTATAGAATATCCTCGCCACATGTATCCACATGAATGATCTGAATAAGATCATTTGTAGCACTTTACAATAATTGTAACATTTACAAAGCGGACCACACTCGTAGTGTCACCAGGATAAGGTATCGAGCCTTATCTATTTACTACAGACCATCTAGGTTATCACTTAAACACAATCCACCTGTATGTTTCTACATACATGTTTAAGCTACAAGATAGCCTTAGATGTTAGTTTATTATTTTATGGATTAATGCAACTAAATGCCGAATAAAACATTACATATTTTATAAAATAAGTAAGATGTTTGTACAATACAATTACAAACAATAGGACCCTATGAGATTTAGGGTATCAACCCCAACAATGTTGTCTTCGTATAATATTGTTGGAAGATTTTTACTAGAAAACAAATCATATATTCTACGAATGTGTCGAGTCATTGATCTTAGCCATACACATTCTCGATTAGCTTCGTGAATTACAATAATTTTAGCGTGATTTGAGGAAGTGGCTATCATGGTCTATTTCACCGTTCGCCATTATATGTAGTTCCTCCACATGTGAATAGATAAACAGTTTGAAATATAGCTTTGTGTTGATAAGATTAATATTTATAGTCTGCATAACTAACTAGATCAAAATTTGATTTATTTGAATAAAACAAACTCGTGTTGATCGTTCCTTGAAGATAACGAACTATATGTTTAATTCTGTTGCAATGTATTTTCATTGGAGAAGAATTATATCTTGCTATAAATTTACTGAAAATGCAATATCTGGTCATGTATTATTAGAAAGATACATAAGTGCACCAATTGCACTAAGATATGGTTCTTCAGTACCAAGAAGTTCTTCATTATCGTTTCGAGGTTGGAATATACCTTTCTTCACATGTAGTGAACAAACTTCCATTGGAATGTTTAATGGATGTGTTTTGTCCATATAGAACATTTTTCAGAAAAAAATCATGTATAAGTTGACTGATGAACAAATATCCTATCTGGTAAATGCTCAATTTGTAAGCCAACAAAATTTTGTTTCTTTGAGATCTTTCATCTCAAATTCTTTCTCAAGATATTCTATTGCTTTTAAAAGCTCTTCAAGAGTTCCAATTATATTTAAATCATCAGCATATATAGTTAAAGAGAAACCCAAGATCCTTTTTACTGGTTGAATCATCAGCATATACCAAGATTAGCATATACAATCATCAGCATATACCTTAATACAATTCCCAAAAATTAAAAGAAAATCTCACAATATTACCTCTTGAAGGCTAAATACACAAGTTGAACACAAAAAAAAAAAAAAAAACACAAAAATAACTCTAGGACAATTTAGGAGCAAAGAGGACAAGAATTTGAGAGTAAAGAGAATTGAGAGCTTAAGACTTGATAGCTTTTGGTGTGTCAATGAAGAGTAAAATCAAGTTGAATTTATAGGCGAGGGGGATAAATTTTGGCCATTGGATATGATTGCAAATGAAGGGTGGAGATTGAATAAAAATAGAAAAGGAAAGGATTTGTAATTAAGAGAGGAATTAAAAAGGAAAGGATTTGTAATTAAGAGAGGAATTGAAAAATTGGAATTATTGAGATTTAGAAAATAAAAAAGAATTTGAAAGATGACAATTTAGGAAGGAAATCAAATTTGAAAAGGCTGAAATTTGGTGAGAATTTGAGAAAATTGGATCAGGAAATTAAAGAAAAATAAAAGAATAAAAAAATAGCTGGATGATATGGGTACCACGCGCACAGGGGAGGAGATTGAGCGTCACGCGCCGTATTCTGTGAAGAAACCGCAGGCACGTACGGTGCATATGCACGTGAAGCTGGGTGACCGCCACTTGTCATTATCTCATTCGTCCACGGTTGCCACATCACTGCCACATCAGCAAAAAGTGATCGGTTGGAGCGCCACATCATCCACCGCGTCAACTGCCTCGTCATCAATATTGACCGTTTGTGTGTCACGTCAGCCGCCACGTCGGATGCCACGTCAGCAAGGTGCCACGTGTCATTTCCACGTTGGATTTCCTCTCCGATCTTCTTTTGCTTATAACCTTCTCGTTTGAACTCCGATTTGAGCGATTCAAATTGCGTTGGAATCGTCTTCCCGAGCTCTACAAGATAGGGACTCTAAAACACTGAAAATGTTAGTACAAAAAAAATCTGAGTTTGTTATCATCAAAATACTTGGTTTGATTGAAGCCCTAAAGCTAACAATCTCCCATTTTTTATGATGACAATCCACCATAATACTAAAAATACTTCTCCCCCTTTTGTTATAAAAAAAAAAGATAAAAAAGTGATCTTTCTCCCTCTTAATCATACAAACAATGCTCCCCTCAATAAATTATAACACATAAATTCATAGAAATATGAATAATGCTCCCCCTATCAAACATAATTAGGCAATTCTAATAATACCAAGTGCAAGTCTATTTTTACAAAAGGCTTCTTTATTTAATGCCTTTGTAAGAATATCTGCTACCTGGTTCTCAGTATTAACATAATTAATGACAATATTCTTATTTTGCACATGCTCTCGAAGAAATGATGTCTAATATCTATATGCTTTGTTCTAGAATGTTGAATGAGATTTTTAGTTAAATTAATTGAACTAGTATCATCACAAAAGATTGGTACTTGTTCAAAATTTAAACCAAAATCACGCAACGTTTGTTTCATCCATAAAACTTGAGAACAACAACTAGCAACAACAATATATTCAGCCTCAATGGTAGGTGTTTACTAGTTACTAATTAATTGTTAATGCTTTGAAAGGGATAGGAAAGATCTTAATACCACCTCTGGAAACATAATCTGTGAAGAAAAGATGTATTCTTCTTCTAGAGTGCATTAGCTGCCTACCAACATGAGATTGATAGCCTAAAGGGTGATGCGGCGATCCAAGAAGCAAAAAGACCGTCTCAAGACTTTAACTCTCGATGAGCTTCGAGTGTTCGGTGATCTCTCAATAACCACATGAGAGATAAGTCATGCTAGAAGGGCACAATGGTTGGGAAAAATTGTGAAGTGATTGCATAAAACTAAAAGATGTAAGAAAAAGATGCGAAGCCTGGGAATGCGAATAACGAGAGTAACACACTCAGATCCTAACAGCTAAGGCTACTGAAATTGAAGTGAACTAAATGAATGAGGAATATGTTCACGTCTTGTTTTACTTGGACACAAGAGAAAGAATCTCCATAAATAATGTTTTTCACAAATAAGCGCGGAAAAAGGAAATTTCTCAAAAAGGAAAGTCAGACAATACAAAGTTTCTCAATGGCAAATTAACAATGTGAGACCGAAAGATGTTCATCAACTAGACGACATAACCATCCTCATTTAATTTATACTGTTATGATAATATGAAGGAGACAAGCCCCGGACCATGGTGGGAATAAGCCGGGAGCAATAGTTCGCTCTCATAGGAAGAAAAGAAACGCATTTGTTGCACCTAGAAAGGTAATGCAAAGAGCCACGTCATGAAGAGCCATGAAAGCTACTTGGGGAGCCGAAAACGCGATGAAAGGGCTCGATAATCTGGGACCGACGAGGAAAGAGAAGAAGTATCGCAAAAATCTGGTGAGAGAACGCGATTATTGGCTTGTAGAAGATCGGCGTTAAGACGACGAACGAATGTGTAGGGTAGCGATACTCTTGTCAAAAAGAAATGGACTCTTACACTGTTCGAATTGAGCTAAATTGGATGCGATAATATGAAAGTAATACATAAATTCGTAAATTTTTCGCATTGTAGAAAATAACTGTAAGTTGTTATGCTATATTATATTTTTATTTGTTCTCTTTTCTTTAGGAAGACACAAAATATTTAATTAATTCATTTAGCTCTTGAAAAAATAAATAATAATTTACTTACAAATTTTGGATATATTATAAGATAAAAATTCTATTTTGATTCTTAAAAAAGAAAAACCACGAGAGGATAATAAATTTATCTAGGAGAACTTTATATTAGGAAAAGATCTAAGAATTTTAGTTTGAAAACTATTCCAATTAAAAATTATGCCAATGACTATTATACACATCGATATATCCCACAACAGATATAGTGCAGAATTAAATTTTTAAATCATATCAACATACTATATTATATTTTAAATAGACATATTTATAAAGTATTATATATAAAATCGAGGTAATTTCGAGCTCTCTTTTAAGTTTACAATGGGAAAAAAAATTACTATTTTAAGGGATACTATTCGTCTATGGCCTTTATGGGTTTCTCAAATATTAAAAAAGTTTTGATATCTCATATAATTACTGGAATCAAATGTCCCATTAATTTCAAAGTTTGAATGAAGTTTCATAATGTAACCTCTATCACCTAGTTGTAATTGGCTTAGGTTAATGTAACTCGAACCGAAACTAAGAGATAGTTCTTCTACAGAGCTAGTAGGCATGCTCACTGGGCAGTCGCGGACCAACAGATCATGAACAGCACAGGGGCTCTTATGAGGCAGAGAGCAGAGAAGCTCCGCCAACGATCCTAGATTTAATTGGCTAAACTGCATTAGACCAAATTAAAATCCCCATTTAGTTAACTAATGGGTGTTCCACTAAAGCTCCATAGTTGCACTTTCTCAGCTGGAGATATATATGTCCACATGTTAAACAATAATTAGCGGGGCAGTCGAATTGGACCCTTCACAGTTGTTTTGTTAATATTGGTTGGAGTCAAATATTTGTTTTACCGCTCCGGAGATTACAGCGTCTTATTCCTCTTATTCCCTCCAAAGTCTCTAAATCTGATCCTCTAATGAAACAACGGTTTATAATGATCCAAATTAAACTCGCCCCCTTGTCAAGAAAGACATTCAGTAACTTGAGAGACAAGCCTTTCTCTCTATCCCTAAAAATCGGGTAGATACGTAGAACTCTTCTTGATTCGAAAGGAACTTCTATTGCACGAGTAGCCTTAAGTGGAGTGGATCTTTCTAAATCATAATGTGACAGAAATTAACTTCATATAATTCAAATACAAACTTTCATATGCTAAACGGGATCAAGAAATGCATACCAGAAATGAAGATTTCTCTTCACAACGAGTCTGAAGGCCGCAACGACTCCACCTCACACCAGTCACTCATGCGGAACAAAGAAAACGGTAGAAGACAACACCATTCAGTGG
>NC_052357.1:11376856-11378226 GCF_009727055.1 Benincasa hispida
ATTTCAGATATAGTTTCATTTGCATCCATTTTAAACAATTCATAATTATGAACTAACGTTGCTAATCTTGAGTTACTTCAAGCATATCCTAATTTCTTTAGCAGAATTATATGCAGAGACTCGATTAAACTCATCCGGACATAAAGCACAAAACAGACAGTTCATGGCTTTAGCATTAATAGAAAACTTCTTTTTATCTTCATCATTAAACTCTTTTTCTTCCTTAAGAATATATTTATTATCAACTATCTTAGTAGGAATTAAAGAACCATTAAAAACAATTTCGCATAAATTATAGTCAATAGAAATGAAATAAATTTTCATCCTAGTTTTCCACCATGCATAATTATTTTCATCAAACAAAGGTGGCCTAGTGGTAGATTGACCTTCACCATACCCATTTATTCTAGTAGTTGCCATAAGCTCGAACAATTAAGTTTTTCGAGAGAGGAAAATAATATAATAATTTTTTTAAAAAGATTTTTGTAAAGAGATACTTTTCCAAATTTAGATTTTAATAAAAAAGATTTCAAATATTAAGAAGTAGAGGAAAAAAAAAGGTTTGAATAACCAATTTTCAAGAAAAAAAAATTCTAATGAAAACAACTTTTAAAACTCAATTTTTCAAACTTTTTGCATAAAGTTAACCCACTAATTTGATTAAAGAAATTTTATGCAAGACAAACCTTAAATCATGCAAGTTATGATAACTTCAAATTTAAAGACAATTTAATCAAGGATAAATTTAAATAACACACTAAAAATTAAATCATGCAATTAGGAAATATTAAAAAATAACTAAGACAAGAAGCAAAAAATTGAAAACCAGAAATCGAAGAGAGAGGAAGAGAAAACACCGGGAATTATAATGGTTCGGCAAATTGCCTACTCCACTCTCTAAAACCCTTCTTAGGTATTTCACTAAGTGATCCTCTTGCAGGTGAGGACCAAACTGACACACGACCCTCTTTTTCTTAGGCTAAAGAGAAACCCAAGATCCTTTTTACTGGTTCAGGATCAAACCAATTTCTTTTTCTCACAACCCAAAGTGTACCCACACCTTAATACAATTCCCAAAAATTAAAAGAAAACCTCACAATATTACCTCTTGAAGGCTAAATACATAAGTTGAGCACAAAAAAAAAAAAAACTCACAAAAAAAACTCTAGGCCAATTTAGGAGCAACGAGGACAAGAATTTGAGAGTAGAGAGAATTGAGAACTTAAGACTTGATAGCTTTTGGTGTGTCAATGAAGAGTAAAATCAAGTTGAATCTATAGGCGAGGGGGATAAATTTTGGCCATTGGATATGATTGCAAATGAAGGGTGGAGATTGAATAAAAATAGAAAAGGAAAGGATTTGTAATTAA
>NC_052357.1:11381072-11446280 GCF_009727055.1 Benincasa hispida
TGCCACGTCATCAATATTGACCGTTTGTGTGCCAGGTCAGCCGCCACGTCAGCAAGGTGCCACGTGTCAATGCCACGTTGGATTTCCTCTCCAATCTTCTTTTGCTTATAACTTTCTCGTTTGAACTCCGATTTGAGCGATTCAAATTGCTTGGAATCGTCTTTCCGAGCTCTACAAGATAGGGACTCTGAAACACTGAAAATGTTAGTACAAAAAATCTGAGTTTGTTATCATCAAAATACTTGGTTTGATTGAAGCCCTAAAGCTAACACAATTAATTTGATATAATGAAATATATTAATAAATTAATTGCAAATTAAATAGAGGAGGGATAGAGAAATTGATACCAAGGATTTTATAGTGGTTCGGCACAATCGGCTTACATCAACTTCCCAAGGTCCTCTTGGGTATGTCACTACAAATTTGACTCTTTCTACATCTTAAAGTCGAACCATACAACGTTCTTTTTTCGGATACAAGAATAAACTTGATCCTTTCCACAGTTGAGGATCAAACCGTTACAACGATTTTTTTTCGAGATCAAGAGCAACCCTTATAATAGTTTAGAAAAATAAATAGCACACTCAACAAACTCTTTAAAAGAGTGGATTTACAAATTTAGCACTACATGGATCAATCCTCACAACATAAAATATCTCTCTAAAGAAGAAGATAAAAAGAAGAAAACTGAAGTTTGGAGTGAGAGCAGCAATGGTGGTTTAATGAATTATGGAAGATTGAAAATAATAAAAATTGTTGTGATTTGGAGGAGAAGATGAGTTTAAATAGAGAGAAAAATTTTTGAAAACTACATTTAACTTAAACCATTGAATCTTGGAAAAGAAAAATCAATGACAGAGATTTTAAATTAAATTAGTCGTTAGACATAAAAAAAATATAATATTATTTTTTTTCTTTTTAAATTCATTTATTTTTTAAAACCCCAACAAAAAGCAAAAACCCATCATGTGTCCAAAACTAGCTATTAGACACAAACATAAAATAATATTAAATTCATTTTTCTTTTAAATTCATTTTCTTTTTAAAACCAATCCAAAAATCAAAATCTCACAATGTGTTGCTCCTCCATTGCTCTAAGTAGCACCTTTCAATTGGTCCACTTTGATGAGAAACTTATGCCACATCATCAGGATTTTTTCATTAAGTTTATTTCGGCCATATCTTCTTTGTTTAAACTCCGATTTTAGTTATTCAAATTGCATCGAAACCATTGTTCCAAGCTCTATATAATTGACACTTCAAAATACACAAATTATTAATAAATAAAAGTATTTTGTTTAGGCTACTCTGATATACTTCATTTTTCTTTCCTTTGGAAGTACGACATCATGACCATAAGTTGAGGCAAATGGAATCACTCCCATACCTTGAGCGATAGACTGACGAATCTCATCCAGTTAACACCCATTTTTCAAATAGAGAATTTTAAATAGTTACTGGAACTCTTTTAAGTCCTCTGGCACAAAGATCATCAAAATATTAATTAATTAATTAAAATTTGAGATTAAGGTCCAAAAAGCCAACAATCTTCCCTTTTTTTATGATGACAAACAAATCAAGAAAAATGAAATTCAAAGAGGTGTTTGATGTAAAATATGAACAAGAATCACAATCAACGCACATATAATTTCAATTAACTTAAAAACAATGAATATTTCAATAACAATATACTTTTATTTTTCTTCCTGCCTCTCCCCCATTGGAATCAATAAGAAAAAGGAAAAATAAGAAAAATAAACAAAGACATGAAAGCCTCCTCTAGAATCACAAGCACATACTTTGTATTTCTTCTCATATTGACATGCCTTCTAAAAAAAATATAACAAACAATATCTTAAATTCAAAAGGCTTAAAAAAATTAACCAAACTCAAGCTTAATTCTATTTAAGACCAAATTTCACAAAATTCTTCCCCTTTTGAAGTCAATTGAACACTCCCTTTTAATAAGGGAGAAAAAGATATTTAACATATAATTCAACTTGAGGGTAGAAATATCAAACAAATTTTCAAAATAAACTTATATTCCAAAGACAATTACTCCTCTTAAAGGATAAAGAATATGTATAAGAGGGGTACACAATAATAAAGGAATATGGAAAATCAAAATCATCAAATATATGAAATTCATATATGAATTAAGAGAAAACTTCCTAAAAATATGTATTGTTTTCTCCTTCTAAAAGAAATCAATAAATTCCAAGGAGAAAATTATTTAAGCAATTGAGATTCCAGTATATCATATATTATAAAATAAACACCAATTGTGGAAAAACAAATGATACCAAATCATAGCAAATCTACATTATCACATACTATGCCATAAAAAGAATGTTAAAAAAAAATATAGCATTAGAAATAAAAGGATTATACCAATTTTTAGCAATTCACAAATGGGGATTCAAGAAAATATCAATTCTATACATACTCCCCCTATGAAAAACAAATTAACAACTCTTCCATGCAACATTACAAAATATACTTTTAAACAGAAGACAAACACTATGCATCAAAATGATTTTCATTCAACGGTAAAAACCATAGAAAATGTATAACTTCATGTTTGAAAGGCATTTAATAAGAACACTAATCAATTTCATTCAAAGGATAATCAACATATTTCAAACTCAATATCCTTTTGGCTCAAAGTTTTTTAAGAAAAACACAAGGATAGAGCAAACATCTAATTGACCAAAAAGCCAAATAATAAGCAATGAAGACAAATGCTACATATATATAAACTAGATTACTCATGGCATTAAATTTCATAATCAATGCGATTCAATAAGTCAATTTAAAACATTTCAAACTCATTCATAAATTAAATTTTCACAAAAGAAACTAATAGAAATACTTATCTCAACAATTCAACAAAATATATAAACTTACCAAATATGTCATTTCTTTTGTTGGAATCAAACAAGCCATAAAAGTTGCCCCAATTTGAATTATGTACTCATTTGAAGTCCAAACAATAATTGCTTCTTGAATCACACCTACAATGAAAGCTCGACCAAAAGATTTTGGTACCAATTTCTTGGGTCCTTCATTGTTAGTGAGCAAAGATTTTGGAACCCATTTCAAATTATATCCAAAAGTACTAGCATCCAAAATTACTAGCAGTTATTTTTTTGCAAATAATAAGTATGATATTTATGACTAACTTTGCCACAAGAATAACATACAACATTGGGCAAGAATTTCTTTTGAACTAATTGATTTTTCAAAATATTTCTCTCGAAGAAATTATTTGTTTGAGCACTTATCAATTTAAAATAATTTGGTCTAATATGACCTCTAACTTCACAATAATGACACGTAGGCACAAAATTTAGTTTTTTATGCACATTTCTAGTATTTACATATCTAGGTGCAAATTTAGAACTATGCATCTATTTAGATTTTTCATGAACGTGTTTGAGCACAAACTTTGATTTTTCAAACATAGGTTTAACTTTTTCATGCTTATTCACAAATTTCATATTATGAGCACATCTCGATCTAACATGAAATTGTATAGGTACAATTTTTTATTTTTCAAGAATATTTCTAGTTTTTTCATGCTCACATATTTAAATTCAACTTTAGGCATGATAGGTAAAATGCTTTGAGATATACAATGGGAGACTTTAATAAATGTACTTTTAGAATTGAATGAAGGAATTTTACAACATAGCCAAATCCTTTTTGTCATTACAAGGTTTACCTAAGTTAATAGTTTTATCTAACTTTTTAGCACCTATAGTCAATTTCTTGACAGTTCTTTTGCAATTTCAAGCTCTTTATTAACAAATAATTTTTTTTCTTTAAGCACATGCAAAAGATCATTTTTCTCATGGTTATCAAATTCAAGGAATTTAATCTTGTCAACAAGAGAAAATTTCTCATTTTGTAATGCTATATTGCTAGTTTCCAAATCAATAATTTTATTTTTCAAACTAGCAATTTCATCACTTAATTCCAAAGAGAAAGATTCAATTTTCTCATTTTTATTTCTCAAGTTATTCACTTCAATTTCAAATCACATGACAAAGATTTGAGCTTATCACTGTCTTTCTCAAGAAACTTGATTCTATCATTCAAGTCATTTTTCTCATCACAACAAATATCAACCTTATTATACAAACACATTATTAGCTACCATTTTTCAAGCTTGAATTTTCAACTATCAAATTTTTATTCTTAATAATAATATCTTGTGCTTCTTTGATAATTTCAAATATTTAGAGCCAAGCTTATCTAAATCATGTTGCATAACTTCAAAAGCATCATATAGTTCATCATAAGTTGGAAGTTTTTGAATTACCTCATCTTTGTCACTTTCACCATCAAAATGAGCCATTAAGCACAAGAGAGCTCCATCACATTTTTCCTTTTTCACTTCACGGACTTTTTTTTTTATTGATTTTGAGAATTATAATTATTCTTCACATTAAATAAATCATTAGTAGTACAAGGAGAATTTTGTACACTATACATATTATCAAGGAAGTTCCAAATGTCATATGCATAATCAAAATACAAAATTGTATCACATATTTTTTTTATCCAATGAACAATATATGATATTAATAGCTTTAGCATTAAAAGTAAGCAACTCATTATTCAATTGTAATTTAGACAAATCATGCTCATAAACACACAAAATGTTAAAATCCACAGCAAGCATAAATGATTTCATTTTATTTTTCTATACATCATAATTTCTATTTCCATTAAAGTATGTGGGTCTATCAATAAAATCACCATTTAAAGTTGTCACAGTTCTAGCAATTAAGCTTTTCAAAATATTAATAATATTTTTAAAATAATTTATGTGGAAGAGCTCCTTGCTCTGATACCAATTATAAGATCGGTATGGCACCCTAGATGGGGTGAATGAGGTTAATTTAAACTAGTGAAAAACTTTTTAATAATGTAGTCCCAATTAAACAAATTAACAAACTTTTGTTAATTAGTAATTTAAACAAGAATGTTATGCAAATACATTCAATTCAAAAAGATCAATAAATTGGCCTAAACAAATTCAAGAACAAACTATAGCAATTAACTTGATGCAATGAAATATATTAATAAATTAATTACAAAATTAAATAGAAGATGGATAGAGAAATTGACATCGAGAATTTTATAGTGGTTCGGCACAACCAGCTTACATCCACTCCACAAGCTCCTCTTGGATATGTCACTACGAATTTGACTCTTTCCACGGCTTAGAGTCGAACTGTACAATGTTCTTTTTTCGGGCACAAGAACAAACTCGATCCTTTCCATGGTTGAGGATCAAACCGTCACAACGACTCTTTTTTCGGGATCAAGAGAGTTTGGTTCCATCTTTTTCCTATCATGACGTAGTTTATTGAAATCTCATTATTATCTTTAGGTATTTCATCTTCCTCACTAGTGATTTCTTTATGGGTATTTACATCCTCAACCAAGTCTTTTTTTACTATTAATTATTTTTCTTTTTCTTCAAGGATTTTTATCTTTAGATCCACTAGTTTACCACGCTTCTGGTGTGTTCCAGACTCATTAGTGACAACTTGCTGCGTTGGAATATCAATTTTCGATAGAACATTTGCAAATGGTATATTTGATTTAGTTACTTTCTTTGCATCTATAAATGCATCTGGTAGCTGATTTGCTATATTTTGCAAATGAATTATCTTTTGAACTTCAAGTTTATATTGATCTATAGGGGGATCTAAATGAGACAATAACGATGCATTCCATGTAATTTCTTTTTCCAACTTCTTAATTTCTCCCTCTAATGTTGGAAATTTTGTCTCATTAAAATGATAACCAACAGACCATGTATTGGAATCATATCCAATATATATTCCTAACTTCCTTTGAGGAGCCATCTTAGTACATTGTGGTGGAGCAATTGAAATATATTCTACACATCAAAAAATTCTCATATGTGAAATATTTTGCTCATGGCCATAAGCTAATTGTAATGGCGAGTATTTATGATAAGATACTGGCCTAAAGCATACAAGTGACACTGCATGTAAAATAGCATGTCCCCGTACAGATGTAGGAAGTTTAGCTCTCATAAGCAATGGTTTGGCAATTAACTGCCAACATTTCATGAATGATTCTACTAAACCATTTTGTGTATGAACATGAGTTACAAAATAATTCTGCCAACAAAATGATTCTGGTAAACCATTTTGTGTATGAACATGAGCTACAAGATGTTCAACACTTATCTCAGTTGACATACAATAATTATCAAAAGCTTTGGATGTAAATTCACCAGCATTATCAAGACGAATGGTCTTAATTATATAATCAGGAAATTGTGCTCTTAACTTAATTATTTGAGTAAATAATCTTGCAAATGCAAGATTACGACTTAATAATAAGCACATATGTGACCATCTGCTGGATGTGTCTATTAATACCATAAAATATTTAAATGGTCCACTTGGTGGATTAATAATTTCATACATATCACCATGAATTTGTTCTAAAAATGTAGATGATTTAGTCCCCAGCTTAGATAGTGATAGTCTAATTATCAATTTTCCTTGAGAGCAAGCATCACATGATAATTCATTATATTGAAGAATCTTCTGGCTCTTCAATGAGTATCCATTTGAATTATCAATAATTCTCCTCATCATTATAGATTCTGGATGACCCATCAATCAATCCAATTTGTAAGTATTTCTAGATTCATGAACTTCAGGTTCATTGTGCACATGTTTCAATTACTCGTATTAGTATAATATAATCTATAAGATAAAGTAGACAACTTGTCCAGTATACGTTTTTCGTATGAGACAGTAGATATGATATAAAGATACTTCATATTATGTTGGAGTTTATGCCCTAAATCTCATGCATCTTGTGGCTTGTAAAGATAAATTACATATCTGATAAAATAAGAGGTATTTTATGATGTTTAGACTTCATTAATTCGGTCCAATAAACTAAGATCCAAGGTTATCTGATGAAACTTAAATATGTATGTGGAGACATACAAGTGGATCATGTTTAAGTGATAACCTAAATTGTCTATAGTATATGGATAAGGCTGGGTACCTTATCTTGGTGACACTACGAATACGGTCTATTTTGTAGATGTTACAATTGTTGTAAAGTGTTACAAATGATATGATCCTGATCATTCATGTAGAGACATGCGAGTGGGGGTATTCTATACAAAGAGTTTGTATAAGACTGAACCACGAAATGAATAGACTCTCTATATAACACCGTTACTATAAGAGACTTACATTTCACTAGGATGATCATAAGAGACTTGACCTTAATCCTAAGTGAGTTGTGTATTGAGGTTGATGCCCTAAATCTCGTAGGGTTCTATAGTTTGTAAACCTTGTATGAACAAACATTTCAGTGATTTATAATATTTGATATTTGATTCACTTTGTCTATAAAATATATGATATTTTAGTTGTATTAACTACAAACCAACAAACTAACATCCATAGTTATGTTGTAACTTAAACATGTATGTGGAGACATACAAATGGATCGTGTTTAAGTGATAACCTAAATAGTCTGTAGTATATGGATAAGGCTGGGTAACTTATCCTGGTAACACTACGAGTATGGCCTGCTTTGTAGATGTTACAAATATTATAAAGTGCTACAAATGATCTGATCTAGATCATTCATATATTAGATATGTGAGCGGGGATATTCTATACAAAGGAGTTTGTATAAGACCGGACCACGAAATGTTTAGTCCCATTATATAACGTTGTTCATAATAGAGACTTTCATTTCACTAAGATGACTATAGGTAACATGACTTTAATCCTGAGTGAATTGTAAACTTCTACCTATGAGGGTGATCCTTTGATTTGCATGGATGAAAGTAGCCAGATCGCCGACTCAACAAGCCTACTATTTTGGGGTTTCGTCTGATTGGGGAGTTGGGAACTCAGCTACACAAGATGGAATTCACTCTTTCCCCGAAGCAGGGGTAAGTAGATAAATTGCTCCCTTAAGAGCTGATTTCGGGTCTTGAACAATGTGGCGTCACACCCTCTCTTGGCCCGAGAGGGCTTTAATCATAGTGGAACTATGATCTATTGTTCATTAGAGGGATTAGTTGTACCTAAGGAGTTAGATGTAACTACAGGGGCAAAACGGTAATTTGGCCCAAATGTACTTACAAGCAATTTGTGAAGGGTCATCGTACTGTTGATTGGTTATATCTAATGTAAAAGAGTTAAATAAAATGCAGAAGGATCTATAAGCATTCAAATTCAATATTTTTTACATAAACTAAAGCATGCTTTTCTAAAAAAAGTGTTTAAAGATCTTACCTTTGAAGAACTCTCCAAGAAACCGAGTGTACAGCAGCAGTCTTCACTAAAAATCATCGTGAACCACCTCAAAGCCTTCTCTACTATCTTCTTGGAGCTTTAGGCAGAGTTGTAGGACTCAAGAACAGCTTGAAAAGGTGAAGAACAATGAAGAACTCACAACAGCTGGACAAGAAGAACAATTTCTTCTCACAATGATTTTTCTCTAAAAAATTATGCATTCAATCTTCTCAAATGACTCCAATCTTCTTTATATATTGCAGATGAACATACAAAGAGGTGAAGTACATGACTTGCAGCTCATACTTGGATAATTAATGAAGAGAAGATAATGGCCTTTGTGTGAGCATGAAGATGAAGGTAATGGAAAAAATTCATTCTCCATTTTGTGCAACATGCAAAAACGATTTTCACTTTTCCTTTTAAAAACATAAAATGATTTCAAAACCATTTTAATTCAAAATTGATTTTCTTAAATTAATTTAATATCAAATATTAAATTAATTTTTGCACAATAATCATCTTCATATATTTAAATCATATTTAAATATATATTCTCTAGTTTCGTTTAATTTGAACCTTTCAAATTGATTTCTCAAGCTATTCTAAAACTTATCCATTTACGAGCTAGTAGGGGGACCTCGGGGATCTACAGATCATGGGCTCCAACGATTTGAGATTAATCGGCTAAACTCATTAGTCCGATCTAACCCCCGTTCGTTAACTAATGGGACACTCCACTATAGCCCATAGTGGAACTCCCCTCACTGAAGATATATTATGTCGACTTAATAACCATAATCAGTAAGTCGATCCTTCACAGGTTATTCGTAATCACAGCTGGGTAAAAAATATCGTTTTACCCCTGTGAATACATCTTGTTCCTTAAGTTCCTACTGATCCTCTAATGAACAATTCTAATTCATAATCTCTATGAATTAAATCCTTTCTCTATCATAAGAATGCGGGGCCCCGATTGTTCAAGACTTGGAGTCAGTACTTAAGAGAACAACCAATCTGCTAACCCTAAATAGAGTAGGAGTGAATTCCATCTTACAAGGCTATGTCCCCAGTTATTCATCTGGTCTTATCCCCAAAATGGTAAGCTTATTGAGTAGTGCTGTTGGATTATTCTCACCGTTTGCAGATCAAAGGATAATCCTGAACAAACAGGAGTTCATAGCTAGCTCAGGATTAAGATCGAGTTAACCTAGGTTACATATTAAATGAAATAGTCAGTTTTAGCAGTAAACGGTCTTATAAAGAAAAGTGACTATTTTCGTGGTCCAGTTTATATAGAAACTCATTGCATAGGCTGCCCTCACTCTCATGTCTCAACATGAACGATTTGTGGATCACATTGTTTGTAGCACCTTACAAATTCTTGTAACAACTACAGAGTGGGCCGCATCCAATAGTGTTACTAGGATGAGATACCCAATTTCATCCATATATTTATTAGACCATTTAGGCTATATACTGTCAACTTAATCATGTAAACGATTGATCAAGTGGGAGATGGCAGAACCTATTATATAGGTCGATGCCCAATCGTTTAGGAAAAGCTAAGCGATCGTCTAGCAAAAGCTATGCGATCGTTTAGCTCATCGCTTAGCTAAGTGTCTGTCACCTACAAACACTCCACGATCGTTTACCTTATCCAAACCGTCGCTTAGTAAATCTTATTTACTTGACAACTTTCATGAAAATATTTTCGAGAGAGGAAATCTCAAATTCACAAAATCTCAAGCTTATAAAAAAAAATACTAAAATTAGGAAAACATTTTTCCTTTTATCTCACGGTTACCATGAAATCACTAATAACCTCCCGCTCAATTGGTTATTAGAAAAAGAGTTAATTATCCAATAATTAATACTATTATAAATATAAATGATAACTAACTTACCATAATATATTTATAACCTATAGTTTTAATATTTCATCTCAGGAAACATACAAACCATAGCTCTTTTTCTATTCCATGGTACTTAATGTAAATTTTATTTACATTAATTCTCCACTAGATGTATCTCATACATCATACCGATCATATCATATATAATTGAATTATCTCTTATCAATTTGAACATTTCAAATCAACACCAAGAATTGATCCTCAACTGAATCCATTGAGCTACCAAGGGGACCTTATGTGTAGCTCGAAGCTCTCAACAGTACGTGAATATCTGACTAAACTCTTTAGTCACGGGATCCACCATCCGTTAACTACCAGACACTCCACTAAAGACCGACAGCTGAACTTTCCTTACCACAGATATATTATGTGTCCATCTTAACCAATCAACATTGTGACAACCTTTCACAGATCACTCATAAGTATAGCTCGGCCAATAACCGTTATGCCTCTGTAGTTACATTTAACTCTTTAAGTACCACTGATCTCTCTAATGAACATAAATCATAGTCCTACTATGACTGAGTCCTCTCTTCCAAAGAGAAACTATGGCCATTATGTTCAAGCTTTGGAATTAGCCCTTAAGGGAGGAATCTCTTTACTTATCCCTGCTTCGGGAAAGGAGTGAATTCCATTTTGTGTAATGAGTTCCCAGCTCCCAGATCAGACAAGTCCCCAAAAAGGTAGGCATGTTGAGTTGGCAATCTGGCCACTCTCACCCATACTAATCAAAGGGCCGCCCTCAAAGGCAGGAGTTCTCAAAACACTCAGGATTGAGGTCGTGTCACCTATGGTTGTTTAGGTGAGATGAAAGTCTCTAGTATCAACGATGTTATATACAGAGTTTAGTCATCTCGTGGTCCGATCTTATACAAACTCTTTGTATAAGACACCTCTGCTCACATATCTCTACATGAATGGTCAGGATCTACCATATGTAGTAGTTTACAACACTTGCAAACCTCTACAAAATAGGCCGTATCCATAGTGTCACCAGGATCAGGTATCCCACCTTAATCTTTATGCTACAGACTTATTTAGGTCATCACTTAAGGCATGATCTACTTGTATATCGCATATACATGCTTAAGTTTACATAAGATAACCATGGAGCTTTGTTTATTGGATATGAGTAAATGCTAGAATGAAATAACAATTATTTTATTCATCAAACAATGTGTATCATTCAACGAGACTCCGAGAGAATTAGGATACCAATCCCAACAATCTCCCATTTTTCCTAATGACTCCGGAGACTAATGTATAATACAATATAAAACATGTACAATATACAATAAACTAGGGCATACCCTAGTATCATCTCCCATTTGCCCTAGACAAGGTGTCGTATGTCCCGCAGACCCAAACTCTCCAGGTGACCTTTGAACACTTTAGCCATGAGAGCCTTTGTAAAGGGATAAGCAACGTTGTGCTCCATGCGATCTTCATGACTATCACATCACCGCGATGCAAAATCTCCCTGATCAAGTGGTATTTCCATTTAAAAAATATGCTTATCCCGATGATGACTCCGAGGCTTCTTCAAATTTTCCACAGCCCCGCTGTTATCACAATACAGAGTGATAGGCAAATCCATATTTGGAACAACTTCCAAATCTGAAAGGAATTTCCTAAGCCAAACAACCTTCTTAGCTGCTTCACAAGCGGCTACGTATTTGGCTTCCATAGTGAAGTCCACGATGCATCCTTGCTTGACACTTCACCATATTACAGCCCCTCCATTCAGAGTGAAGACTAACCTCGAAGTCGATTTGCGAGAATCTCTATCGGTCTGAAAGTCAGAGTCTGTGTATCCTATAAGGATCAGATCCTTATCTTCATACACAAGCATGTAGTCCCTCGTTCTCTGAAGATACTTGAGGATCGTCTTAACCGCCGTCCAGTGATCAAATCCTGGATTGGACTAATATCGTCTGACAATCCCTATTGCATAGCAAATGTTGGGTCGGTACAAAACATTGTATACATCAAGCTTCTTACAACTGAAGCATAGGGAATCCGTCTCATTTCCTCAATCTCTTGAGGTGTCTTAAGACATTGATCCTTAGACAAAATGATTTCATGCCTGAAGGGTAACAAACCTCTCTTGGAATCCTGTATCTTGTACCTGATCAATATTTGATCGATGTACGATGCCTGAGACATGGCTAACCGTTTGTTCTTACGATCCTGAATGATCTGGATCCCTAGAACATACTGTGCCTCACCCAAATCTTTCATTTGGAACTGGGCAGCTAGCCATTTCTTAATGTCAGTCAGATACCCTACATCATTCCCATGAGTAGGATATCATCCACATACAGTACCAGGAAAGCTACTGAGTTATTGATGATCTTCTTGTAGACACAAGGCTCATCAACATTCTGATAAAAGCCAAAAAACTTGACAACAGTATCAAATATGATGTTCCAAGATCTAGATGCTTGTTTAGCCCATAGATGGACCTATTAAGCTTGCAAAATCTTTGCTCTTGATCTGGAACTATGAACCCCTCTGGTTGAGTCATATAGATGGTCTCCTCAAGATTACCATTAAGAAAGGTAGTCTTGACTTCCATTTGCCATATTTCATAATCATAAAATGTGGCTATGGATAGGAGAATCCTGATAACTTGAGTATGATAACAAGTGAAAAAGTTTTCTCATAGTCAACTCCCTCAACCTAGGTATAACCCTTTGCCACGAGTCTAGCCACCTTTCCATCTACACCTCTCTTTCACTTATAGATCCACTTACACCCAATAGGTCTTACCCCATCAAGTGGATCAACAAGCTCCCAGATGTTATTAAAGTACATAGACTCCATTTCCTGGTTCATGGCTTTAACCCATTCATCTTTGTCAACATTCTCCATTGCTTTCTTAAAAGACAATGAATTCTCGACCCCATCATTCAAAATGACATTTTGGGCTTCAGTCAAACCCATATAGCGATTCAGTGTGTTCATAACCCTCCCACTACGTCGAGGTAGTCTCAATTCTTGAGCTGGTTGACTAGATGTACTGACCTCAAAACTCTTGTTGATCTGTTGGCCTGTTCAACAACTCTTGTTGAACTCTCAACAGTCTCAGTCTCACTAGAGATCTCACGCAAAACAAACTTACTTCATGGTTATGATCCCTCATGTGATCTTCTTCCAAGAAGATAGCATTTGTATAAACAAACATTTTGTTCTCACTCGGATCATAGAAGTATCCACCTCTCGTTTCCTTTGGGTAATCTACAAAGAGGCAAACCTTCGAACGCGGTTCTAACTTCTTTGGTTAGTCACCAGCACATGTGCCAGACAACCCCAAATCCTGAAGTGGCATAAACTACCTTTACGACCTCTTCATAACTCAAAAGGTCTTTCAGAAACACTTTCCGAGGGAACGTTTCATAAATTATTGATTTCAAAATCATATTTTATTTCTAAAATCAATAATTTATTAATTTTACAAATTAATTTTCTAATAAAATTAATAAATAATTATTTAAATAATTTAAATAATTTTAATTAATTTAATATCTAATATTAAATTAATTTTTACACAAATTCATCTTCATATATTTAAATCATATTTAAATATATTTTCTCCAATTCCGTTTAATTCTAATTTGAACGTTTCAAATTAACTTATCACGCTATTATAGAGCTAATCCATTTTCGAGCTAGTAAGGACATCTCATGGACCTACAGATCATGGGCTCCAACGATCCGAGATTAATCGACTAAACTCATTAGACCGATCTAACCCCCATTCATTAATTAATGGGTCACTCCACTAAAGCCCATAGTTAAACTCCACTCACTGTAGATATATTATGTCTACTCGATATAACCATGATTAGTAAGTTAACCCTTCACAGGTTGTTCGCAATAACAGCTGGGTGAAATCTCTGTTTTATCCCCAAATTACCTCTTGTTCCTTAAGTCCCCACTGATCCCCTAATGAACAATTTTTTTGTGATCCAATCACAAAACCGAGTCCCTCTCATGCCAAATGAGAGGGCGGGATCCCTTGTTCACGTCCTAGAATTAGCACTTAAGGGAATAACCTCTTTACTATCCCTGAAGTGGGTAGGAGTGAATTCCCTCTTGTACCCTATGTTCCCAACTATCTATCCAGTCTTACCCCTAAAATGGCAGTCATATTGGGCCGGCGCTGTTGAGCCAACCCTCACCTATGCAAATATAAGGGCAATCCCAGATAAATAGGAGTTTATAGTTAGCTCAAGATTAAGGTCAAGTTACCTAGGTCATCGCTTTGAAATAGTTAGTCTTAAACAGTAAACAACGTTATAAAGTAAGAGTGACTCATTTCGTGGTCCGATCTTGTACAAACTCTTTTGTACAAGGACATCCCCACTTCTCATGTCCAACATGAACAAATTAGGATTACTTCGTTTGTAGCACTTTAAAACTCCTTGTAACAACTATAGAGCAGGCTGTATCCAATAGTGTTTCCAGAATAAGGTACCCAACCTTATCCATGTACTATAGATCATTTTAACTATTTACTCGAACCTGATCCACCTTTATGTCTCCACATAAAGTTCAAGTACTCATCCAATAGTCAAGGGACTTTTAGGTTTATTAGATTTCTATTCAAGCAATAGATATATTCAATAACACCTTTACTGAATTATCAGAATAAGTTCCATTATTTACATACCACGATTTTTAGGACATAAAATCCAACACATGAGGCCAAGCATGAATCTCACGATGTGAACATACAGGAGAAACGTGAGTGGAATCATAACATATCATATACATCTCTTCCTCCCACTGAGTATTTTATAACCTATTGGTTTAGCTTACTTAGAAAAAACACGGCTAAGGATTTTAACTAAGTGACTTTTAGGTTTGCCCAAGAGTAACTTTCACCTTGGATAATTAAACAACGTTTTGATCATCATCCATTAAACTCTTTAACGGAGTCTTTGACCAAATTGTTGCATGCTTGTTGTAAATCTATCTAATTCACCTTTCCAGGTAGGTTCCCAAGTAGGGGTGTTACGTTTCTGTCAACTTTGTTCTATTAAGTTTGTTCATTTTTCAACAACGTAAAAATGGCTACAGCCACATTAGCCTTATTAAGCACCGACAACATGACTGGCGAGAATTATGCTAGTTAGAAACACACGATAACTACAATATTGATCATCGATGATCTAAGGTTCGTCCTTACGGAGGAGTGTCCTCCTATTCCAACTCAGAATGCCACTCAAAATGTTCGGGAGGCTTATGAGAGATGGACACAGGCGAACGAGAAGGCCCAAGCTTACATCTTGGCCAGTCTAAATGATATTTTGGCCAAGAAGCATGAGCTTATGGTCTCAGCGCGTGAGATCATATAGTCCTTACGAAAAATGTTCGAATAACCATCTAGACAGCTCAAGCATGAAGCTCTGAAATGCATCTTAAACTCCAAAATGGAGGAAGGCACATCTGTTCGTGAACATGTTCTGCACATGATGGTCCACTTCAGTGTGGCGGAGATGAATGGGTCGCACATCGATGAAGGCAACCAGGTTAACATCATTCTGCACTCGTTGCCAGATAGCTTCCTGCACTTTGTCGGTAATGCTATACTAAACAAAGTTGACTATGCCCTTACAACTCTCCTCAACAAGTTGCAGACATTCCAATCGTTGCTAAAAAGTAAGGAGAAGAAGGTAGGTGAGACAAATGTTGCTTCATATTTAAAGAAGTTCCATTGAGGTTCGACCTCAGGAACTAAGTCTGTACCTTCTACTACTAATACTACCAAGTGGAAGAAGAAGAAGGGTGGTAAGGGGAAGGGAAAGGCACCTGCTAACCCACAGTCTGTCGCTCAGCGAGGAAGGCAACCAGCGCTGGTTAAAAAGGGAAAGTATTTCCATTGCAATGAGGATGGGCACTAGAAGTGGAACTGTCCTCGCTGGATAAAGGAAAAGAAGAAAGCTAAGGCCAAGGAAAAACAAGGTAAGTATGATTTACTAGTTTTGGAAACTTGTTTAGTGGAGAATGATGATTATGCCTGGATTATTGACTCTGGGGCCACTAATCATGTTTGTTCTTCTTTTCAGGGGATTAGATCTTGGCGGTAGCTTGAGGCTGGAGAGATGATGATGTGAGTAGACACCGGGCACGTCGTCTCAGCTGTGGCAGTAAGAGGACTCCAGTTGACTTTACAGAAGAAATTTATCATTTTTAATGATGTGTATATTGTTCCTGAGTTAAAGCAGAATTTAATTTTTGTAAAGTGTTTGATTGAATGTAAATATACTCTACACTTTTTGGTGAATAAAGTGTTTATTCTGAAAGATGGTGTTGAGATTTGTTCAGCAAAACTGAAAAATAATTTGTATGTGCTAAGGTCGTTAGCAAAAAATTCCCTCCATAACATAGAGATGTTTAAAACTATCGTAACTCAAAACAAACTACTTAAGGTTTCTCCCAAGGAAAATGCCCATCTTTGGTACCTTCGATTAAGGCATATCAATCTCAATAGGATTAAGAGGTTGGTAAAGAATGGACTTCTGAGAGAGTTAGAGGAAAATTCTTTACCTGTGTGTGATTCATGCCTTGAAGGCAAGATGACTAAAAGACCTTTTACTGGAAAAGGTTATCAAGCCAAAGAGCCTCTAGAGTTAGTGCATTCAAACCTTTGTGGTCCGATGAATGTGCGAGCCAGGGGAGGCTATGAGTATTTCATCACTTTTACTGATGATTACTCTAGGTATGGGTGTGTCTATTTGATGCAACGGAAGTCAGAATCCTTTGAAAAGTTCAGAGAGTTAAAGGCTAAAGTTGAAAACGCACTAGATTAACGGATTAAAACACTTCGATCAGATCGGGGTGGAGAGTTTTTGGATTATGAATTCTAGAATTGAATGATAGAACATGGAATCGTTTCCCAACTCTCAGGGCCAGGTACACCGCAGCAGAATGGTGTAACAGAGAGAAAAAATAGAACTTTGTTGGACATAGTTCGGTCGATGATGAGTTACACTTCCTTACCAGACTCGTTTTGGGGTTTTGCAGTGGAGACTGCAACTTATATCCTCAACTATGTTCCTTCCAAGAGTGTTGCCAGAAATCCTTTGGAGTTGTGGAATGGGTGTAAAGCTAGTTGACGTCACTTCTACATATGAGGTTGCCCAGCACATGTGCTTGAGGTCAATCCAAAGAAACTGGAACCACGTTCGAGGTTGTGCCTATTTGTAGGCTACCCCAAAGGTACATAAGGGGGTTACTTTTATGATCCTAAGGAAAACAGAGTGTTTGTGTCGACGAACCCTACCTTCCTGGAGGAGGATCATATGAGGGAGCACAGTCCACGTAGTAAGATCGTGTTGCGTGAACTTTCCAATGAAATTAATAAAGCTTCAACAAGAATTGTTGAAGGGCCTGCTCCGTTAACAAGAGTTGTTGAAGGAAGTTCATCTAGTTGGTCAGTTCCATCTCAAGAGTTGAGGGAACCTCGACGTAGTGGTAAGGTTGCAAACCCACCTGTTCGCTATATGGGTTTCACTGAAATCCTGGCTATGGTAGCCAATGGCGAGGTTGAGGATCTGTTGTCTTATTAGAAGGCAATGAAGGATGTTGACAGAGATGAATGGGTCAAAGCCATGGATCTCGAGATGGAGTCTATGTACTTCAACTCAGTATGGGATCTTGTAGATCAAATTGATGGGGTAAAACCTATAGGTTGTAAATGGATCTACAAGAGGAAACGTGGTGTCGATGGGAAGGTTCAAATCTTTAAGGCTAGACTTGGGGCAAAGAGTTATACCCAGGTGGAGGGGGTCTACTTTGAGGATATTTTCTCGCCTGTTGCCCTGTTCAAGTCTATCCGCATCCTCCTGTCCATTGCCTCATATTATGACTATGAGATTTGGCAAATGGACGTCAAGACTGCTTTTTCTAAATGGTAATCTTGAAGAGACCATTTATATGGTGCAGCCCGAGGGATTCATATCCCAAGATCAAGAGCAAAAATTTTGTAAACTGAATCAGTCCATTTATGGGCTGAAATATGCGTCTCGATCTTAGAACATTCGGTTTGATACTGCGATCAAATCGTATGACTTTGACTAAAACGTTGATGAGCCTTGTATCTACAAGAAAATCATCAACAGTTCAGTAGTTTCCTAGTGTTTTATGTAAATGATATCCTACTCATTAGAAATGATGTAGGTTTACTGACATCAGTTAAGAACTGGCTAGTGACCCAATTCCAAATAAAAGATTTGAGGCTCAGTTTGTTCTGGGTATTTAGATCTTTCGAGATCGAAAGAACAAAGTGCTAGCGCTATCTCAAGTATCATACATTGACAAGATGTTGCTCAAGTACTCGATGTAAAACTCCAAAAGGAGCTTACTGCCTTTTAGGCATGGAGTTACTTAGTCTAAGGAAATGTGTCCTAAGACACCTCAAAAGGTTGAAGAGATGAGATGGGTCCCCTGTGCATCTGTCGTTGGCAGTTTGATGTATGCAATGTTGTGTACTAGATCGGACATTTGCTAAGATGTGGGGATAGTCAGTAGATATCAGTCTAATCTAGGACAGAGTCACTGAACCACCGTCAAGAACATCCTCAAGTATCTTCGGAGAACGAGGGACTACATACTCGTGTATGGATCTAAGGATTTGATCCTTACTGGATACACAGACTCTGACTTTTAGACTGATAAGGATTCTTGGAAATCCACTTCAGGATCAGTGTTCACTCTTAACGGAGGAGCTGCAGTGTGGCGAAGTACTAAGCAGGGGTGCATCGCCGACTCCATGATGGAGGCCGAGTATGTAGCAGCTTGTGAAGCTGCTAAGGAGGTCGTTTGGCTCAGGAAGTTCCTGATTAATCTGAAAGTTTTCCAAACATGTTTAGGTCCATCACCCTTTATTATGATAATAATGATGCTGTGGCGAACTTCAAGGAGCCTAGGAGTCACAAACGTGGCAAACATATAGAACGGAAGTATCATCTCATCCGCGAGATAGTGCATCGAGGGGACGTGATAGTCATGAAGATCGTTTCGAAGCACAACGTTGCTGACCTGTTTATGAATGCTCTCACGGCTACAGTTTTTCAGGGTCACCTTAAGAGTATGGGTTTACGGAACCCCCTGCGGATGGACTAAGGCAAGTGGAGGATTTTTTTACTGGGCCTTAGTGCCCTAGTTTATTATTTTGTATTTAATATTATCTTGTACATCCACTCGTTTTAGGACAAGTGGGAGATTGTTGGGGTTGATGCCCTAAACTCTCGTAGGGTTTTGTAGTTTGTAAATACCTATATGAACAAATGCTTGTGATATAATAATATGAGATATTTTCTTCACTGTTGTCTATGAAATATGAGATATTTTATTTGCATTTACCACAAACCAATAAACAAAGATCCTTGGTTATCGTTGTAACTTAAGCATTATGTGGAGACATACAAGTGGATCATGCCTTAAGTGATAACCTAAATGGTCTGTAGTATATGGATATAGGAGGGAAACCTTATCATGGTGACACTACGGATACGACCCGCTTTATCGATAGTTCCAAGTGTTGTGACGTGCTACAGATGGTCTGATCTTGATCATTCATGTGGAGACATGCGAGCGAGAATGTCCTATACAAAGGAATTTGTATAAGACCGGACCACGAAGTATTTAGTCTCGTTATATAACATCGTTCATGACAGAGACTTTCATTTCACTAGGATGAACCATAGGTAACATGACCTTAAGCCTGAGTGAGTTGTAAACTTCTGCCTATGAGCGCGGTCTTTTGATTTGCATATGTGCAAGTGGCCAGATTGCCGACTCAAACCTACCACTTTTGAGGATTTGTTTGATTGGGAAGTTGGGAACTCAACTGCACGAGATGGAATTCACTCATTCCCCAAAGCAGGGGTAAGTATATAGATTGCTCCCTTAAGGATTGATTCCGGGGCTTGAACGATGTGGCGCCACACACCTTCTCATGGTCCGAGAGGTGTCCACTCATAGTAGGACTATGATGTATTGTTCATTAGATGGATCAATGATACTTAAGGAGTTAGATGTAACTACAAGGGGAAAAATGGTAAATTAGCCCAGCTATACTTACGAGCGATCCGTGAAGGGTTATTGTACTATTGACTGGTTATATACGATGGACACAAAAATATATCTGTGGTAAGAAGAGTGCAGCTGTCGGTCTTTAGTGAAGTGCCTGACAGTTAACGGATGGCGGATCTCGTGATTAAAGAGTTTAATCAGTTATTCACGTACCGTTAAAGTTTCAAGCCACATGTCCATAAGATCCCCTTGGTAGCGCAATGGATTCAAGTTGAGAATCAATTTTTGGGTCAGTTTGAAGTGTTCAAATTGACAAGAGGGAGTTTGATTGTATATGATATGATTAAACTAATTTAGTTATATATGATATAATTGATATGATGTATGAGATACATTAATTGGAGAAATTTGACATAAATATGATTTATATCAAGTAAAGGAGAAAAGAATTTTGTTTTAAATGTTACATATGATGTGATATTAAAACTATAGGTTATAAATATAATATGATAAGTTAGTTATTATATTTATTTATAATTAAAACAATTATACGATAATTGTAGATGGTTTCTTCTTTAACTGTGCGTGAAGTGGGAGGTTATGTTCAGTTTTCATAACTGAAGGATAAAAATGAAAAATGTTTTCATTTTGTAAGGTTTTATTAAGTGTATGACTATTTGTTTAGCTAACTAGAGACCGTGTGACAACCTTCTAAGCGAGAGCCTAAACGATTGTGTACACGCGCCATTCTCTACACGATCGTGTAGCTTTTTACTAAACGATCGCGTGGCTAGAAAGATTCACTAAACTATCGTGTAAACGATCAAGTCTGTTTTTCCTAAACGATCGTGTACCTGCTGGGTTTTACTAAACGATCAAGTACAAAGTCTAAACGATAGACAGACAGTATACTCTCTCACTTACTTGGTCGTATAGTTCGATTATTGTTTCCTCCATCCCTCTACAAATCCAACAGAGCCCACACCTCCTGGATTCTCACTCCGAGAATACCAAGGTTACTGAGTGGTGGTGTCTAAGAAGTTACTTGTCTATGGAGAAGATTGTTTGTGATTGACCAAACGATTGGTTAGACGATCGTAGAGACAACAAGAAGTTGTTGGTCCAAGTCTTCATGTGAGCGAGAGATCTCTAGAAGAAAAGTTCTTCAAAGGTTTGTCTCTCGTCCCTTTTGCTATTAATTATTAAAGTATGCCGTAATTTATTCTGAAATACATAACTAGTTTGTATGTTTGTGAATGCTTGTAATTCTGTCACAATAAATTTGGATCGATCGTGCTTCTGCTCATGGGTTCTCTTTGATAAAAGTTCCTTCAAGGCAAAGCATATAGACGGTGTTGGTATTAACCTGTTTGTATTGGGGGTCTTATACCCACCTTGACTGTTTTGATCAAGGAAGGATGTACCATTCTCGAGTATTGTTTGTTTCTCTTCTATTCATCAGATCTCCACGATTGACATCAACACCACGTCATAATTGGTTAATAATTTCAATTGACGATTTTTAATTGGGATTTTCACACTTTAATCTAAATCGGTTTCTTTCTTCATGAATGCAATTATTTAGACGAAGTTTTGGAATAATCAGGTAAATAGCAGTAATTACACTATCATTTGAAAAAATAGCAAAAAACGGAGTAGTTTTGAATTATATCAAAATACATGGAGATCACGTGAGTCAAACTTTTGGAAATCCTAAAATGCTCTTATCGTCTCTTTAATTGCAATCTAATTAATTCACATTTGTATTGATGAGACTATAATTACTTCAACTATATATTCCAGCAGACTTTCAACGCTAACTAACTTGATTATTTCAAGCGGATAATCATCCTTAAATCTTGCGATTTTAGCTGTTATGAATTTATGTATCAAATTTAATACTTATTTTGAATTTTCAAATCTTCTACAACAACTAATTTTAAAATATTCGTTTGAAATTTAAATGATCATATTATATTAATTATCTGAACTGAAATTTATTGTTTTTATTATACTTTCTATTAAACTTAATCAAGATTCACAGTTTTAAAATACTTTTGAACATTATATTTATTATCCTTTTGTTTCAAACATAAAATATTAGAATACAACACGTCGCCCTAGCTTTCTTCACCCTCTTGACGTTTTCGACGGCTGTTAAACAATTAAGAGTTTTGTTCAATGGTAAGTGAGATGAAAACAACTACTATCATGACTTCCGATTTATTGAAGTTTCTGTTGCTTCAAACACATCTTTTAAATATCTTGTCGATCTAATCCAATCTAAGGTTTTTTCAACTTCTGAATATATTATTTCTTGGTCAACAATGTATCGAGATGACTGCAGAAATCCTAATGTGATTAGAATTTTGGAAGATAAAGATGTGAAATCCTAATGTGATTAGAATCGTGGAAGACAATTGACGACATACTTTGCAAGATGAAAGACTCGGCTCAATCAACTACTACCAATAGTTCAAGTTACAAAGTCTCTTTTTCCAAAGTGATTCCTATCAAGCCATTGTGAAAAGGTAGGCCAAGCATATAGACGGTATTGGTATTAACCTATGTGCCTTTGAGGTCTTATACCTACATTGATTGATTCGATCAAGGAAGGATATACCATCATCGAATATTGTTTGTTTATCTTCTATTCATCAAATCTCCACGATTGATATTAACACCACATCATGATTGGTTAGTAATTTCATATGACAATTTTTAATTGGGATTTTCACACTCTAATCTAAATCGGTTTCTTTATTCATGAATGCAATTATTTAGATAAAGTTTTTATTAGTCAGCCTTCACTTTCTAAACTAATATTTTGGTCTAGAACCAAGAAAAAGTATTGTTACAGAATTTTTGGTAAATTCAAAAATGATGTAGATGGTTTGGTTGAGTGATTTTCAATTGCATTGTATTTGTTTTTAAGTTTAGTGTATTTGTTGGGCGTAGTTCTGAAACTAATTACACTGTATTTGTAGGTCACATAAATATCTCATTATAAGTATCGTAAAAAACTTTCAAAAGATATTTGACGACTACAAAACCTTCATCCAAATTACGGTGTAATTAATTTTTCTTTAACCCTAAAACGTCCCCATCTGGACTTTTAGAATTTTGAGTAGAGTGGAGGAAATTATGATTGCGATGATAGATTCAGAGATAGTAATTCTATTCACGATCACACCATTATTGGCGGAGAAGCCGATTTCGAAGATGAAAATGACGACAACTTGGTTGGAGATGAGGTCGGTGCAATGATTAGAGTCTAGCCAACCGATAGTCTCTAGATGTTAGTTTTAATTACAATGTAATTATAAATATTAAATGCATTGCAATCTCATTTGTATGGTTGGAGGTAGTTTAGTTTATTTTTTATTTTTAATTTATTTCATCATTTTTCCGAATGAAATGATGATTTACTACTTTATCTTCTTGTCGTTAGTCCAATCTTGAATCATATTTCACAAATCACAAATCACCCTTCACAAACTGAATCGAAAATCAACCGTGCAATAATCGTTCTAATGGCGGCCTTAGGCCCCATCGAAGAGCCACCATCGAAAGGGCCGATTTATATAGCTACCACTCATGACCCACCCACCCGCCTGCTCTCTCTCTCTATATAAACACATTATTCCCACGCTTTATCTTTCTATAAAGCTTTCCAACTGTGGAGACCGCGTGGAAGGCCTTTCGGGCATCTTTTTCCCGGAGCCGAGGCGTGTCGAAACAGATAAGCATCACAACAATCTCCTTTCAGCTCCTTCAGTTTAATTTATCTTCATTCTCGCGTTGGGTTATTCGCGGGTTTTGATTTTTGTAAGTCCCTTTCTGTCTCTGTTTCTATCTTTCTGATTTGATGTTTATCGCTTGATATTTCCTCGATAGGGGTTGGTTTTGTCGGAGTTTGGCTCTTTAATGTTATTTTTTTGGATGGAATTCATTGGGCGTATTTAGCTGGGTTTTAGATCAGAGCTGTGCAATTTGCTTACAGCCTTCTGTTGAAGGGGTTGATTTTTGTTGTGGGTATGATAAGCTAATGTGTCTCGATCTACTTTTGATGAAAAATTGAGAATTCGATCTTCTGAGGCCAACGCATCTCATGAGTTTCTTTGTGTAATTCACTTGCGGTTGTTTATTTGCTTGGTTCTTTACGTTCTTTCGGGTGGGGGATGAAGAATTTGAGAGTCAAGACTTCGAAATGATAGATTTGGGATTAAAGTGGGAACACGGAGGAAGAATTTTATTCTGTTGGATGTTCAATTGAAAAACCTCTTTAACTTTGTGCTGCTTAAAATGTTAGTATTTTGGTGTTCTTTATTATCATTATTATTTTGGTCAAGAAAGAAACAAAATTATATTATTAATTGGTAATTAATTAATTAAAAGGTCAGAAACTTGGGACTTGATTACATTAAATAACCAAGAAGGTTCAATCCCAAGTCAACCATCCGTTGTAACTGTAACGAGGGAAAATGTACTGGGTTACAGGTACATTTGAATTTTGGGGATTCTTTCTGGTCTGTTTTTATCTTTGATAAATAATGAGTCATTGAACTTGCATCCTATTTATGAATTATGAGATGTTCTAAGCAATAACTTTAGCTAATTGAACGTAATATCAAATTGTTAAGCTGCTTTTCCAGAACTGATATTTTCATGTTGTCATTTTTTTCACTTTCGTTTCTGTTGCTATTATCCTCGGTCTTCCTGTCTTGATGCTTGAAAATTCTGAAGTTATCCTTATTGCATTTTGATTGCTGATAGAATGGGTTGTAGAAAGTAAGTTACACAAGGAGAGTTATATGAGCGAGTTGTGTTAATTTCATGTTCTAGCGACCTTCACTCATATGCTTGCTTGTTGTTTGCTTGGAAAAAATTGGAGACGTCTTTTGAACCTGCATGCCTTGCCTGCTTCTCGGTAGACTTCTGAGAATATGGTTTCTTAGGTTATGTCATTCTTATGTGATTGATGTGAACGAAATACATTAAATTCTAATTGCCTGATGAGCTGTTTTTCTTTCAGTTACTCTACTCTGTATCGAGTTTACATCATTGGATGATCTACAATAGTGTTTCCCTCTGAAATATAGAAATATCATCTCTCAAATATGACGTTGCACTATAGATCTACAATAGTGCATTTTTGGATTAGCTGGAGATTTATTGAAATAGATGACGTTTTCTTGTTTATGTAGTAGGCTTGTGTTAGTTGTCTGCTCTAACGTAGCTAGTTTTGGGGCTTCTGATGTGAAAAAACTCAATTTGGCTTGATTTTTGTATCGCTTATGACTTGTATTGTATTCCTATTGACCACGGCAGTTTTGAGAAGGTCCGTTGCACCATTTTTACATCAGTTGGTAATGGAAGAGTAGAACTACACTAGGGTTGGCTACTTGGTCCCATTTGGATTGCCTCTGTTTGTACTAGAGCTAAGAGATGGACAATTGTACTAGTGTTAGTTCTACTTTCTGAGAAGAAAAAAAAAGTGCCAGTGTTTGGTCTGTTTTTTCTTTTTTTTATTGAGTAATCATTGTTTAGTCCTTAATTGTATAATATTTGGAATGTTTTGTTCTGGGTGAAATCACCACCAACAGTAGTAGAAGCTGAGATCAATTACTCTTTCTCAAAATTGCTGCATACAAACATCATGGATTGCCTATTGGTAAATGACCTTGATAAAGGGCCAAGAGGTCATAGTTTTATTCCATGGTGGCCACCTATCTAGAATTTAATATCCTACCTACTTTTTTTAAGGTTAGGCAGGTTGTCCTATGAGATTAATCGAGATGCACGTATGCTAGCTTAGACATTCACGAATATCAAAAGAAAAAGAATGCTGCATACCCTGCTATATGAACTTCAATCTTACTTTGAAAAAAAATACATATATTGAGAATCATGTAGCAAGTTATCTAATCTGTGCTGTACATTTCAGGCTGACTGAGGAAGTTGGATCATGCAACATGGTTCTTGACAGTGTCCTTTCTTCTCCTAACAGGAGGACCCCGTCATTCCGAAAGTCCTTTCCAAATGAGTTGGGTAGTTGGTCGACTCTTGTGCAGCGACATCACTTTCTGCTGACAGCACTTGCCCTCTTGACTTTTCTTTGCACAATTTACCTTTACTTTGCTGTCACCTTAGGCTCTTCCTCCTCTTGCTTTGGACTGACTGGGACGCAAAAAGCTAAGTGTCAACTGGAGCTTGCAAAGACTTCCATGGCTAAAGGGAAACTGAAAATTCTTTGATACATAGGATTGTGATCCAAAGCATGTCTTTTGTTTGTAGTTCTCAACAATTTGTGTTGAAGACTTGAGAAAACGAAGGAAAAAAAATTTAGTTTGGCATACAAGTTTGTGTAGTAAGATGTAAGCAAACTCTCGATACATGATATCTAAGGGGAAAAATGCATTAATCAATCATTTTTTGTTTTGCAGATTTATTATGTATAAGCTCTAAATGAAAATGAAGAGATAATGGTATGTTTGGTGGGAATCTAAGGTGTTTAGATTATTGAATATTCTTTTCGCAGTAAGGTAAGATGCCAAACGCATCAAGAGATTTTTGGACATCTCAAGAGTTTTGGATGTTCTTTTGAAATATGAGTTTTTTGGACTTTTGTGTTGAGTACATCTCTTTTTACTTTTTTATCTTTTTTATTTTCATTTCATAATTAAAATAAACATAATCGTCATTTTGAATTAATATATATTATTTTGTTGATAAAAATAACAAATAAAATAATAAAACTATATTAATTTGAAAAGAAATTTGAATTAATATAAACAAATATGTTAGATTTAATTTATATTAAATTAATTATAAATTAATGAATAATTATAAAGACATTCTTGAAATATTATGTAAATTTAAGACAATCTTGGATAGAAATCTTACAAAACAGACATAATTATTTAAGATCATTCATCCGTCTTCATAAATGAGAATTGAGATGTTGAGTTATGTGCGACAGGATTCTTATGTGTTTTTTAGTTAATCCTAAAATGCCCTCAATAATATCTTAAATTTTGGTCTTCCTATTTTATAGCCTGCAAAATCTCCCCTATTAGTTACCCCTATTTGTTTGAAACTTTGAGATAATATCAAATATTTGTTTTTAAATCTCACTATTTTCCATTTCTTTTCTCTCTTTTTTATGTATTTTTTTTTTTCAAATCTCTTATTGTTTCGATTCTTCCATTCTTTTCTTTTCTTTTTCCTTTTTCTTTTTGTATTTATTTCAAATCTTATATCATCCTTATTCATTTTACTTCTTCTTTGATATCTCAAATTACTCAAATTTTATTCTCAATTTAATTTGATTTTGAATAAAATTTGAAATATGTCCAAATCTTTTGAAGATAAATTTGAGGACAAAACCTAATAAAATTAAATTAAATAGAAAATTTGTTTAATTTAACTTCCCTAAACCCCTCCATTATTCTCGTCCTCTCCTCTTCTTCTGCACTTTCCTTTCTCTCCTTTTACTCTTCTTTTTCCAACGTTTTCTTTCTTTCTTTTTCTTTTTTCCTTTTAATCTTTTTGTCTTTCTTTCTTCATTTTTTTTTCATCTTTTTTTCCCCAATTTTCCTTTTTTTTTCTTTTTCTTTCTTTCGTATTTTTCTTTATTTCTTTCTTTTCTTTTTTCTTTTGATCTTTTCTATTTTGTTTTCGTTTTTGCAACAATGCCCCATTGCGTGACCGTCTCCTTGACACACACATGGATGACCCCGGAAAGGTCTATCTATTGTATCACCGCTTGTGCTCGTGCTTCCTGATCGTCATGGAGGCCCTAGAAAGGCTTACAACTCTCCCATTCGATCAACCTAGGGATGATCCCGAAAAGGTCTACCTATTGTATCGTCGCTCATGCTCGTGCTTCTTGATCGTCATGGGGGCCCTGAAAAGGCTTACAACTCCCCCATTCGATCAACCTAAGGACGACCCTGGAAAGGTTTACCTATTATATCGTCGCTCGTGCTCGTACTTCCTGTTCGTCATGGGGGACCCTGGAAAGGCTTACAACTCCCCCATTCGATTGATACCTAGGGACGACCCAAGAAAGGTCTACCTATTGTATCGTTGCGCGTGCTCGTGCTTTCTGGTCATCATGGGGGGTAGGGGGGTAGGGAAGGGGGTGGAAAGACTTACAATTCCCCCATTCAATCGACCTAGGGACCGTTGGGATTGGTGTCCTAATTCTCCCAGAGTCTCGTTGTTTGTAATTATACACATTGTTTATGAATAAAATAACTGTTATTTTATTCTGGCATTTACTCATATCCAATAAACAAAACTCCATGGTTATCTTATGTAAACTTAAACATGTATATGAGATATACAAGTGGATCATGCCTTAAGTGATAACTTAAATAGTGTAGTATAAGGATTAAGGTGGGATACCTGATCCTGGTGATACTACGAATACAACCCGCTTTGTAGAGGTTTGCAAGTGTTGTAAACTACTACAGATGGTAGATCCTAACCATTCATGTGGAGACATGCGGGCGGGGGTACGTACAGTTCCTCTACTCAAGGATTTATTTCTTACTGACAACGTTGTCCACAAGGAGAGATGAACTCCTTACGAGTCGGCACTGAGTGGAGGTTGTTTCAGTTTGTTGCTGTAGGTAGGTAAAGTTTAATTTTTGTTGACAAGAGAACGTTATCTGTTATTGGATAATGTTCGTAGTTCCTCATATTAAGAGGAATTTAATCTCGGTTTCTTATCTTCGTTGAACAAGGAATAATGATATACCGTATCCTTTCTGAGAATAAAGTGTATTTTTAAGAATGGAACAAAGAATTGGTTTATGGTTCAATCGGAAAGGTAACTTATATGTTACTAGTTCGTTAGTCTGATTTAAAAGCCTTGTTTAACACTGAAGATGTTCGTGAATATAGGCAACAAATAGCTTAAAAGACCAAAGGTTTCTCACTAAGAAAAATGCCCATCTCTGTGCGCATCTACGGTTAGAAGCTTCATTAATCAACCTCAATAGGATTGAAATGAAAGTTGGTTGGAAAAGTGGATCTAAAACGAGTTTAGAAGTAAACTCCTTGCCGGTGTGTGAATCAAATGCTCTAAGGTAAGATGACCAAACGACCTTTTACTGGGAAAAATTTATAGAGCCAGGAGTGAAGCCTTGGAGCTTGTACATTTTGACCTCTGTGGTTTCAATGAAATGTAGATCTCGAGTGTAGGGTATATGAATATTTCATCTGCATTCTATAGATGATTATTTCAAGGTATGAGTATCTCTACCAATCAATATATGTACATAAGCCCTTGAAACAAGTTCAAGGAGTAATAAGGCTGAAGTTGAAAACTTGTTAATTAAGAAGATAAAAACACTACGATCTGATCGTAGGTGAAGAATATATGGACCTCCAATTCCAGAACTAATATGATAGAACATGGGATTGCCGTCCAAATCTCGACCCCAAAGGTACACCTCAGCGAATTGAGTTGTATCAGGAAAGGAGAAACAGAACCTTGTTTGGACATGGTTTTGTCTATGTATTGAGTTTATGCTCATCTTCTGATTGACTCATTTTGTGAGTTGTTGCGGTGGAGATTTGCATGTTAATTCTGAACTCAAGTTTCCCTCGAAAAATAGTGGTTTCTGAAAACACCTTATTTGAGTTGTGGAGAGGCCGTAAAGGTAGTTTACAACAATTCATGGGATTATGGCTTTGTTCGACACATGTGCTGGACATACCATAAGAAGTTAGGATTACCGCGTGGAAGGTTTTCCTATTTGTTAACCTACCCAAAGAATACGAGTTGGTGGATACTTCTTATGATCAACGAGTCGCAGAATAATAGTGTTAGTTTCTACAAATTACGTTATCTTTTCTTGTGAAGTAAGGACCAATGAAGGATCATAAGTCACGATAGTAAGCTTCGTTTTGCGTTATGAGGTTATTTCTAAGTGAGACTTGGTCTGTGTTGAGAGTTTTTAATAAAGATCTTGGGTTGAACAAACTTGACAGATCTCAACAAGAGTTGTGTTGAGGTCTAGGATACATTCTAGTTCAAAACTTAGCTCAAGTGAGTTTGAGTATTGCAACTCGGATATAATAGTGGAGGGTTATAAAACCCACAACAGATCGCTTAGGTTTGATATCTGAGTCTATTTAATGTCTATTTACGACTGATGGGGTTCGAGATCCATTACCTTTTAAGAAAGCAATAGAGGATGTTGAATGGGTTAAAAAGCTCGAAGGTTATGTAAATATCAAATAAGAAACTTACTCTGAAAATTCATAAGGTGTATTGATATAGTATTGTTTAATGCTTAATAGAAATCTCATAAACTTTGAAAGTCCCTGACTATTAGATTGAGTACTTAAACTTTATGTGGAGACATAAGGCTTTGGTCTGGATTCGAGTAATATTGATCATTATAATCTATTAGTATTGAATAAGGTTGGGTTAACTTTAATCGTAGTGGGAGCATTTGATGCTCATCATTTAGTAGAAGGCACGCGCTAGACGATCGTGTAGTCAGCATGCCTCATCGCATAGTTACTACTTACATGATCATGCGGTATATGATACGAAGGTGCTCAACGATCGTTTAGGGATGGTACTTTGCCGCATCGTAGTCATTTAGACGATCGTGTAAGGCTTGCGTTGTACAGTGTGCTAGACGATCGCATACCTCGAGCTTCATCACTTGGTAAAAGGTATACGATTATTACTAAATGATCGTTTAGCTCTGGGAGCGTTGGTAAACGATAGAGGAAATCATTTATTTTTTCGTGTGGACAATCGTGGGAGTTTGGTGCACAATGGTTGGAGACGTGTTGCTTCACCCAGACGGTTCAAGACTTGGTTCACCTGTTTGAACTGGAAACTCCTTAATTTTGTAATACTAAGCTTTTACTTTTGTGGATTTGAGGCAATTTTACTCGGTTCATCAACTTTTGTTTTTTATACATGTGATTTATGGTGTTTATCTGGCAAAATGTTTGACATATAGTTTGACTTAGGTTGTGCAATCATTCATGCATCATGTATTATGATTTTTATAATCTTGCATGAAGAAATTATATGAAAGCATGTGCATGCATCATGAAATATAAGATTTATATTTTGCATGCAGTGAGCATATTCATGCATCATTCTTTTATTATAAGTGTTATAGTCTAAGGGTGAATGGAAGCATGTTATGCTTGTTTCGTTGCTGTTTTGTACAAGCATTATATAAAAGAAGTAGCAATGAATGAACAATGCATTGAGCATGACACTTAGACTGTTTATAATCGTTATGAATGCTTGCATGTCTTAGCTTGGCATTGTGGTTTTGGTTGTTTCCTTTTATAAGTGTTATAAAGGAAATTAGAACTAAAATCAATAAGAAAGAGATGCATGCAGACTTAAGGTGAACTCAAGTTTTTTAAAAGGGTTTTAAAATTGGATTGAGATAGACCTAAATTCAAATGGTTCTAAAGAGTTAGTAACCTAGATTAATCTTTTGAAATTGGTTTAATAGGATTAAATTTTAGGGAACCTACCTGGAAAGGTCAATTAGATAGATTTTCTACAAGCATGCGACAATTGGTCAAAGACTCCATTAAAGAGTTTAATAGATGATGATCAAAAGTTGTTTTAACTATCCAAGGTAAAAGTTATTCTTGGGAAAACCTAAAAGTCACTTAGTTAAAATCCTCAGCCGTGTTTTTTCTAAGTAAACTAAACCCTAGGTTATAAAATACTCAGTGGGAGGAAGAGATGTATCTGATATGTCTATGATTCCACCCACGTTTCTCCCTGTATGTTCACATCATAAGATTCATGCTTGGCCTCGTGGTGCCCTGGGAGCATCCCACTTTGGATGGTGTTTGCTGAGTCAATATCAAGGTGGACGGAGAGAATGTTTATAGTAAGTGGGTGAAAGGGTGTGTTTCAACACGTCCTATGGTCTCTGTCATTTGTTCACACCGTGAGATCATTCTGTACTCCCTCGTGGCACTCGGGGAGTGTTCCCTTTTGGATGGGTTTTGTGCAGTTGGTCAAGATCAAGGTGAACTCCAGAAATAGATAGGGTCGCTTTAGGTTTTGCCTCAATCGAATTTTTTCCCTTCAGATTAGCTGCTTGGGGCGGAACTCCAAGGCCTAAAATGGCGGGTCACACTTACGGGAGGTTGTTAAGTAAGTTTCTAATCTCTTGGCCAAATCAATGATGGCTAGTCGTTATAGGAATAAGAGTTGTTATAGTATTAATGACTGGTTGAGAACTTCTCAATTCAGAGGAGGGATAAATGACCTCCCTTCGGAAGCTTTTATCCTAAACCTTTGAAGAGTCATTGCGAAACTAGATGTCACACAATGTTCATATTAGTTTTGCTAAAATATTATTGGATGTTGTTTGTTTTTCAACGGGTATTTGCTTAATACCTAACATAGGTCAATGTGTTTTTCTTTTCAGCAACTCGTTAGTATTTCCGTTTAGTGCTTTTAATATGACCAATTACATACAATGGAGAGAATCATGTAGAACATATTTCGTGGCAAACGACCTCGAATTTGTCATGGTTGAGGAATGTCCTCAAGTCCCCACCCTTGATGCACCGTGAAGTGTTTGCAATGCATATGAGTTGTGGATGAAAGCTAATTTATTGGCCAGACTTCACATTTTGGCTAACATACGTGATGTTTTGACTAAAAGGGTTGAGAACATGATCATTGCACGCAAGATCATGGACTCGTTGTAAGATTTATTTGAACGTCAGTTCTTACTTTTCGAGAACACAGGGATAGATGACAAAACCAGTAGTGTCAGTTGTTTTGACACTAATCCCACTACTCTCCAAAAGAGGAGGAAAGACAATAAATCTAATTTATTAGACTTGGAGACATGTTTGGTAGAGAATGATGATTCTTCCTAGATCCTGGATTTGGGTGCTACCAACCATGTCAGTTCCTCTTACCAAGGATTTATTTCCTGACAAACGTTGTCACAAGGAGAGATGACTCTACGAGTCGGCACTGGTGAGGTTGTTTCAGTTGTTGCTGTAGGTAGGCTAAAGTTATTTGTTGACAAGAAACGTTATCTGTTATTGGATAATGTTTTCGTAGTTCCTCATATTAAGAGGAATTTAATCTCGGTTTCTTATCTCGTTGAACAAGGATATACCGTATCTTTTCTGAGAATAAAGTGTATTTTTAAGAATGGAACAAAGATTGGTTATGGTTCAATGGAAAGTAACTTATATGTACTAAGTTCGTTAGTCATAAAAGCCTTGTTTAACACTGAAATGTTCGGTAAGGCAACAATAGCTAAAAGACCAAAGGTTTCTCCTAAGAAAAATGCCCATCTCTGGCATCTACGGTTAGGTCAAATCAACCTCAATAGGATTGAGAAGTTGGTGAAAAGTGGACTTCTAAAGAGTTTAGAAGTAAACTCCTTGCCGGTGTGTGAATCATGCCTCGAAGGAAAGATGACCAAACGACCTTTTACTGGAAAAATTTTATAGAGCCAAGGAAGCCTTGGAGCTTGTACATTTTGACCTCTGTGGTTCGATGAATGTTAGAGCTCGAGGTGGGTATGAATATTTCATCTCTTTCATAGATGATTATTCAAGGTATGAGTATCTCTACCTAATGCAACATATGTCTGAAGCCCTTGACAAGTTCAAGGAGTATAAGGCTGAAGTTGAAAACTTGTTAAGTAAGAAGATAAAAACACTACGATCTGATCGTGGTGGAGAATATATGGACCTCCAATTCCAGAACTATATGATAGAACATGGGATTGCGTCCCAAATCTCGACCCCAGGTACACCTCAGCAGAATGGTGTATCAGAAAGGAGAAACAGAACCTTGTTGGACATGGTTTGGTCTATGATGAGTTATGCTCATCTTTGGACTCATTTTGGGTTTTGCGGTGGAGATTGCATGTTAATTCTGAACAATGTTCCCTCGAAAAGTGTTTCTGAAACACCTTTTGAGTTGTGGAGAGGCCGTAAAGGTAGTTTACACCAATTCAGGATTTGAGGTTGTTCGACACATGTGCTTGTGACTAACCCAAAGAAGTTGGAACCGCGTTGGAAGGTTTTCCTATTTGTAACCTACCCAAAGAATACGAGTGGTGGATACTTCTATGATCCGAGTGAGAATAAAGTGTTTGTTTCTACAAATGTTATCTTCTTGGAAGAAGACCATATGAGGGATCATAAGTCACGAAGTAAGCTCGTTTTGCGTGAGATTTCTAGTGAGACTGAGACTGCTGAGAGTTTAATAAGATTTGTTGAACAAACTGACAGATCAACAAGAGTTGTTGAGGTCGGTACATCTAGTCAACTAGCTCAAGAGTTGAGATTGCCTCGATATAGTGGGAGGGTTATAAACCCACCAGATCGCTAGGTTTGACTGAAGTCTATAATGTCATTTCGAATGATGGGGTCGAGGATCCATTACCTTTTAAGAAAGCAATAGAGGATGTTGAATGGGTTAAAGCTCGTGGTATGTAAACAATAGAACTTACTCTGAAAATTCAATAAGGTGTTATTGAATAGATGTTTTGCTTAATAGAAATCCAATAAACTTGAAAGTCCCTTGACTATTAGATGAGTACTTAAACTTTATGTGGAGACATAAAGGTGGATCAGGTTCGAGTAAATAGTCAAAATAATCTATAGTATATGAATAAGGTTGGGTAACTTTGTTGGGATTGGTGTCCTAATTCTCCCAGAGTCTCGTTGTTTCTAATGATACACATTGTTTGATGAATAAAATAAATGTTATTTCATTCTGACATTTACTCATATCCAAAAAACAAAGCTCTATGGTTATCTTATGTGAACTTAAGCATGTATATGTGATATACAAGTGGATCATGCCTTAAGTGATAACCTAAATAGGTATGTAGTATAAGGATTAAGGTGGGATACCTGATCCTGGTGACACTACAGATATGGCCTGCTTTGTAGAAGTTTGCAAATGTTGTAAACTACTACAGATGGTAGATCCTAACCATTCATGTGGAGACATGCGAGCGGGGGTGTCCTATACAAAGAGTTTGTATAAGACCCTGACCATGAGATGATTAGACTTTGTATATAACGTCGTTGATACTAGAGACTTACATCTCACCTAAACGACCATAGATGACACGACCTCAATCCTGAGTGTTTTAAGAACTCCTGCCTTCGAGGGCGGTCCTTTGATTAGTATGGGTGAGAGTGGCCAGATTAACAACTCAACATGCCTACCTTTTTGGGAACTTATCTGATCTGGGAGCTGGGAACTCAATCCACAAGATGGAATTCACTTCTTTCCCAAAGCAGGGACAAATAGAGAGATATCTCCCTTAAGGGCTGATTTCGGGGCTTGAACATAGTGGCCACAACTTCTCTTTGGAAAAGAGGACATAGTCATAGTAGGACTATGACTTATGTTCATTAGAGGGATCAGTGGTATTTAAGGAGTTAGATATAACTATAGGGGCATAACGGTTATTGGCCCAGCTGTACTTACAAGCAATCTATGAAGGGTTGTCACACTAATGATTGGTTAAGATGGACACATAATATATTTGTGGTAAGGAGAGTTCAGCTGTCGGTCTTTAGTGGAGTACATGGCAGTTAAAGAATGGTGGATCCCGTGACTAAAGAGTTTAGTCAGTTATTCACATATCGTTAGAGGTTCGAGCTACAAATCCATAAAGTCCCTTTGGTAGCTCAATGGATTCAGTTGAGGATCAGTTCTTGGTGTTGATTTGAAATGTTCAAATTGACAAGAGGTAATTCGATTATATATGGTATGATTGGTATGATGTATGGGATACATCTAGTGGAGGATTAATGTAAATGAGATTTACATCAAGTACCATGGAATAGAAAAAGAGCTATGGTTTATATGTTTCACAAGATGAAATATTAAAACTATAGGTTATTAATATAGTATGATAAGTTGGTTATCATTTATATTTATAATAATATTAATTATTGGATAATTAAATCTTCTCTAATAACCAATTAAGTGGGAGGTTATTGGTGGTACATGGTAACCATGAGACAAAAAGGAAAATTGTTTTCTTAATTTGAGTAAGTTTTTTTTGTCAAAATTGATTTGAAGATTTTTCTCAATCGAAATCTCACGGAACGGAAGTTGTCAAGTAAATATGATTTACTAAGCAAACACTTGACTAAGGTAAACGATCGTGTAGTGTTTTGTAAGTGACATACACGGAACTAAGCGATGAGCTCAACGATCGCTTAGCTTTTGCTAGACGATCACTTAGCTTTTGTTAAACGATTGGGCATCGACTTATACGATAGGTTTCAGCCATCTCACACTTGCTCAATCATTTACACGATTATTGAATCCTCCATCTTCTGCCTCAATTCAAGTCCACACAGAGCTCACCCTCTGGATTCTCACACCGAGAATACCAAGGTAGCCTTCTTGGTGGTGTCATACTCAACTCGACGTCGTTGAGGTTCTGTGGAGGTTGTTCATGCTGTTGGGGAGTTCTTGCTTGAGACGATCGTTGAGTTCGAGTGCGAGGTGTTCGTGCTATGTAGCGGTCGTGTTGTTCGAGGTTGCTGTGTTCGAGCGTTCGTAAGCAAGGAGCGTGGAGACGAGTCTACAATTGTTCGTAGCATTTCTCCTTGTTCATTTGTACTTTTCATGCTGTAATTTTTGTAATGAATGCATAACCGCTTATTTCATTTTACGACTGTAATTGTAATGTTCATACATATTGTAATTTGGAATGATCTATTCCACTGCTCATGGAAATACTCGTGATCGATTTCCTTCAACCTTATTTTGGTAACACTATTGGATGCAGCCTGCTCCGTAGTTGTTATAAAGGGTTGTAAAGTGCTATAAACGAAGTGATCCTAATTAGTTCATGTTGGGACATGAGGAGTGGGGGTGTCCTTGTGCAAAAAGGTTAGTACAAGATCAGACCACTGATGACGGGCTGAAATGTACGTCATTATAAGCCTTTTATTTAGAATTATGAGGGTTGTTAAGTAGAATATGCGGCGATTATACTAAGAATTCATGAGAAAACGAGCTTGCGTCGATCAACATTAAGAATCTCGGCTAGACCACTATTATGCATTATTATGCGTCCAATTGTTTATTTTTGTAGCAAACGCAGGAATCGATCACATGTGAGGAATCTCTCATCATAGAGGCGAACACATATGTTCGACTCATGGATGTTGCAGCCATTAACCATATGCGTCCATCGCATAAAAGTTGTGGCTACAGAATGATAACCATAACTGAGGGATGAACGTAAGGATGGTGGAATGCGTTGATAATTCGAAAACCAAGTATAAACGCATACCTTGGGAGTATCAAATGGTGATGTTGACATTTCACCTACCACGACATTAGCAGCAGAGATTTAGAGCAAGTCCATCACGCCGTTAGCTGCAGAATTTCAGAGAAGGACCATTAATGTTGTCGGTGATCAAACTCTATAAATAGAAGCCTTAGAGCCGAACTTCAAATCATCCAAGGTTCCCCGCCTGAAGGTATCCGAGCTTCTGCCTTCAGGTAGATCCTTGTGATCCAGGTGAAAGTGTGAGAAGATATTCTTGAGAGTTCTTCATTCCTTCAACCATTCCGAGTGACGACCAGAGCCCTGCCAGAGATAGATCTCAAGAGAGACTACTCCACCGCCCATCCATGGCACCACCGGCAGCCTTGACACACATCTGATGGAAGCAAGATATTGCCCATCTGACCCTCCATATTTCTTTTATCTCTGTATTCTATTACATTGTGGCTTAAGAGATTAATATATTTTGTGATCAATGCATTTCTCTACTTCCTTCGATTCCATCTTAATTTTCTTATCATCCTTTACTTTCATTGTAAAGACTAAGTAAGATTGCTAGAGTATCGCATATTTAATCATGCGACATAGACATATGAAGCATGTAACAAACCACCGAGAGGTGTGCGTTGCGCGAGTGTTGTGAGAAAATCCTCTTTGTTTAGTGTGAAGCTGTAGCAACGCTTGTCTATGAGCGGACACAATACTTGTCTATAAACAAAATCAGCAGCAACTGACTGCCTGGGAGGGTAAGTAGTTGAACGCATTAAGCAAAGTAAGCAGTGTTCCTAGGGATAGGAATATTCTTATGTCAACCATGCTTTATGTGATTACCTTGTCTTATGAGCGCATCATTCATTATTTAGGCATACTTGGGAGAGTAGTCTAAAAACCAAATCTAGGCTTGGGAGAGTCAGATTGGATCGCATAAGCAAGAATGGAGATTAGGAATAAGCTTCTTTTGCTATTACACAGCGCATGCACCCTATAGATAGGATATGAAAGTATACGGTCACATTACATGTGTCCAGAAGTAGGATATGGTGGTATGCGGTCATCTTGTTTATGTGTGAGAGCACATGAGCAAGAATAGAGACTTAAAAATAAGGCATCTGATAACGGGCAGAAATGCACATCATTACAAAGCAAAGATATAAAACAATGTACGATTGCGACAGTAAAAATATGTAACATCGTGTCCAAAAGCATTAAGTTGAGAACATTTTGATCGCATGCGCAAATTGCATTAAAGCAGCAAATTTACGTATTTTGTGCAGAAAACGCGTTGGCGCAAGGTAGAATTACTATCCAAGGAATTCAGCGTTCGAGCACATTAGAAGATTGCGACCGTAAAGCTATGTGATCATATGCGTTCACGAAGATCTGCTCAAGAAGGTGGCTACATAGAGACGGCGCATCAAGGTGAAAGCTTAATAAATCATAATGGGACAGAAAGCTGATGACAGTCGATCTGAATTTAGTTGACAAGCCGTTAACGACACACTGTAGCAAGTACACTCAACTTTTTGGTGACCATTAATCGGCACATCAAACAGAGAATTAATGACATCCCGTCATTGCAATCATTAGAGAAAAAAGCTTCATCACCTTGATCTCTATAAATACCGAAGGCCACCATCGATACACAAGCTTAGCCATATAGAAGATAGTTAGCCGTTGTTCATAGTTTTCTTACACTTAGAAGGCGGAGGCGAATAGAGATAAGAGAATGCCGAGAGATCACTTCGGGGAAGCTCGGAAAGCTACTGGGAGGCGCTGCAAACGGAGAGAGGGCCGAATCTTACAGAAGTAAGAACATTTTTTTAGGCAGAGTAGAGAAAAACACAGTGTAAAATCCTTGGAAGCAAGACGGTGCTACCAGGCTCACTATCCCTACTTTTCATTGTCATTCTATAATCTGATAGCGTGGTGGTACGTAAGGCACAGACTCCGCGAACGTCCCGCGTCTAAGGGTTGCTAGGTTCGCTTTCCCTGCCTCAAGATCGATTGTTGGCCATGCCTAATAGAATATGAAGAGTGCGCAGTGGTCCAAAGCCTTTCTTCCAGAACCTTGATTACGGCTCTTCATCGAAACTCACTGCCCAAAATCTTAGGAGCGAACCTTTTCGGAACTGGTTAGGAATGGGCGTGCGGAGAACTAGTCAGAATTGGGCCAGCCATCCAACTAAGCCGAATCCGAATCTAATAAGGGAAAGGTAGATTAGGGAAGAAGCTAGAACAAGAGTCAGGGAATTCCTGATTGAGCAATCCTGTATTTTACATATCCATACGATTGAGTCTGATACTCATTATGCCTAGCATTGAATAGACTGATGAAACTGCTAGGAAAGAAAGAGCAATATACGAGATCGGCAAGAAGCTAAAAAATGAGGGGGAAAAATGCTTGAACGTATTTCCCCGGGGAACCAGTAAAAAGCGGGTTGTCGTCAAGCGTGACGAGAGGGCAGGGTTAAAGAGATCAATCCTAGCTGCTTGAAGCTACCTTCATTCAACAGATTTGTGGTCGCCGGTGAAGAACGCAAGCAAAGCTGGAGCTAGCTGAACGAGGCGAATCTCTGTCTGGTGGTGCAGATGAATAGAATAAGCCTTATTTATAAAATGGAATTTGCATCTCTACATCTGTTCACTCTCTTTACATTACGCATGAGTAACTAAACTTCGGAATGGGTTAAAAAGCACTTAGCTAGCATAACCTGAGATCTTCACTTTATGCGAGCATCTTGTATTATGTATGCATCATTCATCCTTTAGAGATGCTCGGGAGGGTGGTCTAAGGATAGAATCTAGGCTCGGAAAAGTTAGATTAGAATCTAGGCTCGGGAGAGTCAGATTAGAACCGCATAAGCAAGAGATAGAAACTTAGGAATAAGTTCTGTTTGTTATTAACGCATCGCATGCACCCTAGAGATAGGATATGATAGTGTGCGGTCACCTTGTGTATGTGTGCATCATTCATCATCACATAGACAATAATGGAGACTTAGGAATAAGTCCTATCGACATCATCGTATACATCACATGCGTCCTAAAAATAGGAACTATGGCATTTGCATTGGAAGATTATTTGTTGTTGTGTGTGTAGCATGATCGCATAGCTTGAACGCAATCTTAGCAAGTGTTAGCTAAATCCTTTCTCAACCCGTTCCCCACATACTCATTGTAACTTTCGCTGTTATCAACACCTTCCTCAATTCCGCCGCATAAGATTTATATTTTAAACAACATACCAACCAACTTATTGTTTTTGTTACCGCAAAGGAATCATAACTTACCGACGCATATTGTCTCAGTAGTCCCTGTGTTTGACCCTGGGCTTACCAGGCAACCTAGTAGGATTTATACTTGGATTTTACTAGGAAAACTTGGATGTGCAACGCATACACCACCATCGCAATATGCATCATTATTTCATCATTCACAACGCATCAAGTTTTTGTCGTCGTTGCCGGGGATTACGACAGTACATATTGTGCTAATAGTAACTTTTTAATTTTCTTTGTAGCTTTCCATCTTTATGCACTACCTCTCCTGTGGTAAGGGAAGAAGCAGGCGTCGTATGAATGAAGGACAAGTTCCTAAACCTAATTACGACCCAAAGATTGAAAGAATGTTCAGAAGAAGAAGAAGAAACAGCTGCCAACAACAACAAGAGAAAAATCCAAACATGGCGGAGCAACCGGAAGACAGAGCAGGAAATGCAAATAATATCATGGTGAACCCTATTCTCTTGGCGAACGACCGCAATAGGCCCATCTGGGACTATGCGTTGCCCAATCTCTATGATTTCTCACCAAGAATCATGAGGCCAGCCCTAGACGGATCGAGGTTCGAGATGAAGCCGGTGATGCTATAGATGATTCAAACTGTCGAACAGTTTGGCGGTAGGCATGGCGAGGATCCGAAAGCCCACCTCCGGAGTTTTATTGAAATCTGCAATACATTTGTGTTCCCAAACATCTCCACTGAGGAGGTTCGTCTAACGTTGTTCCCATTTTCGCTGTGTGACCCAACACGAAAATGGGCTTATTCTCTCGAACCAGGGGAGATTACATCGTGGGAACAAGTAGTTGAAAAGTTCATGAAGAAGTACTTCCCCTCGACAGAAAATACAAGACGAAGGAAGTTGATTACTAATTTTGAACAAGATACTGACGAATCGCTCAGTGATGCCTGGACGAGGTTTAAAAGACTAGTGTGAGATTGTCTACACAATGGCTGCCCGATTGTCTCTAAATGAAAATTTTCTACCACGAATTGAACCTTACATCGTAGACAGCTGCCAATGTGGTAGTAGCTGGAGGTCTGCTTGACAAGACATACGATGAGGCTAAGAACATTCTTGATCGCATTTCAAAAAATCATGAAGACTGAAGAGAAAACGATCAACGACTGAGAATTAAAGATAGTGACGTAAACAATGGGGCCATCACATCCCTACAAAACCAAATGAATGCGATGATGAATTTAATACAAGGAATCGCAATCAATAGCCCAGGAATGCATAGGGGGCAGGACAACGCAATCGATCAAACGAGCGCAAGTTGTGCCATTTGCGGGGAAGCCCATCCAATGGAAGAATGTCCGAGGAACCCACAGTCTGTTTATTTCATGAAGAATAATCCGTTTTCCATTACTAACAACCCTGGGTGGAGAAACCACCCTAACTTCGCATGGAAAAATCAGCAACAAAATTTTCAACCAATGGCGCAAAAAGAAAGGTCGTTAGGATTTTTCCTATGAATAAACGGTCAACCACAAACTCAAGCTAGTAGTTCGCAGGCGCCGCAATCTTCATCTTTGGAGAGCTTACTGAAGCAATATATTGAGAAGAATGAAACAGTACTCCAGAATCAAGCGACGTCTATCTGCAATCTTGAAATTTAGATAGGACAGATTGTGGGTAAATTCAAAAGTAGACCGCAAGGGACATTGCCGAGTTCTACTGAACTCCCGTGCAACCCAGGGAGTACGAGGAAGGAGCAATGTCAAGTTGTGACTTTGCGAAGCGAAAAGACAATGGCGGAGGAGAAGAAGGAGCCAAGTCAGACTATTCTAGTTGCGATGGAACCACAGACCCCGTTGACTCAAGATCTAGAAGAACAGAAGACGAAGGAATCGAAAATTGCGTCCAGCTCTAAGCCGATAGAGCAGGGAACCATGAAAATACAACTGCCACCATTTTCCCAGAGACTAAGAAGAAAAATGATGAAGTGCAGTATCAACGCTTCATGGACATGCTGAGATAGTTGCATATCAACATCCTTTTCACTGAAGCGATTGAACAAATGCCAAAGTATGCGAAGTTTCTGAAGGATATGGTGTGAAGAAAAGAAGCACAGGTAAGTTCACAACAGTGGCATTAACGCAAAGATTAAAAACCATAATTCCACCAAAAATGCGCGACCCCGAAAGTTCCACAATACCCTACTCAATTGAAGGGATATATATTGGTCAAGCGCTTTGCGATCTTGGGGCCAGTATCAACTTAATGCCCCTTTCAATTTTTAAGCAGCTGAATGTGGGGTAGCTGGCACCCACGACGGTGACTCTCCAGCTAGCTGACAGGTTCCTTGTTCATCCAGAAGGGGAGGTGAAGGATATTCTGGTCTCAATTGACAAATTTATCTTACCGGCAGACTTCATCATCCTTGATTATGAAGTGGACAAGGATGTACCCATCATTCTGGAACGACCATTTTTATCCACTGGTCATGCTCAAATTGATGTGTACAAGGGAGAGATCACACTGAGTGTGAATGGAAATAAGATCAGGTTTGATATTATCAGAGCCATGAAGTATCCGGAAGAAGAAGACCTCACGGATTCTTACAATGAACCCAGTTTGTATGAAGAAGAAAAGTATGGAGATGAAGATGAAAGAGAGGGGACGACCGAATCTATACTAACCTGCAATGCGATCGTAGAAATAACAACCAAAGAAGAAAAACTAACGATGAATGAAGAGAGAAAAGCACAAAAACCATCCTTGGAACAACCATCTACAGTAGAACTAAAAACCTTGCCAAACCACCTGAAGAATGCTTATTTGGGGCAAAATGAAACTCTACCAGTAATAATTTCCTCTGTACTTCAAGAAGATCAAGAGAATGCGCTGCTGAGCATCCTGAAAAAGTACATAAAAGCAATAGGATGGACGCTAGCAGACATTAGAGGAATCAACCCCGCATATTGCATGCACAGGATACGTCCCGAGGATAATAAAAAAGGATCGATCAAACATCAACGCAGACTAAACCCTATGATGAAGGAGGTCGTGAAAAAGAAGATAATCAAATGGTTGGACGCAGGGGTTATCTATCCAATCGCCGATAGCATGTGGGTCAGCCCGTTGCAATGTGTGCCAAAGAAAGGAAGGATGACGGTAGTCTCAAATACAAATAATGAACTAATACCGATGAGGACTGTCACTGGCTAACGAATCTGCATAGACTACCGCAAACTGGATGCAGAGACAAAGAAAGATCATTTTCCCTTGCCTTTTATTGACCAGATGCTAGACCGCCTAGCAGGAAATGATTACTATTACTTTTGGGTGGATATGCAGGTTACAACCAAATCATGACTGCTCTTGAAGATCAAGAGAAAACCACATTCACCTGCCTCTATGGAACATTTTCGTTTCGACGCATGCCATTTGGCTTATGCAATGCGCCGAGCACATTCCAGAGGTGTATGATGGCCATCTTTTCTGAGTATCTTGAAGATTCGGTAGAAATTTTCATGGATGACTTCTTAGTGTACGGGCAAAAATACGAAGTCTGTCTCAATAATCTAGAGAAGATACTGAGGAGATATGAAGAGACGAACCTTATGCTGAACTGGGAGAAGTGCCACTTCATGGTGAAAGAAGGTATTGTGCTCGGGCACAAAGTCTCTAAGGACGGGTTGGAGGTGGATAAGGCAAAGATTGAGGCGATTGAAAAGCTCCCACCTCCAGCAAATGTGAAGGCTATCAGGAGTTTCCTGGGACATGCAAGATTTTACGGTCGTTTTGTGAAGGACTTTTCGAAGATTGCACGACCATTGAATGCGTTGCTGGAGGCAGAAAGAACATTTGACTTTGATGAACAATGCCTAAACGCATTCAAGATACTGAAGGATGCATTAATAACCGCACCTGTGTTAGCCCTGTCTCTTATACACATCTAGATGTGTATAAGAGACAGATACAACCCTTTGAATTGATGTGCGACGCAAGTGGTTATGCGATGGGGGCGGTGCTGGCACAAAAGAAGAAAACAATGCTACACCCCATCGCATATGCAAATAGAACCTTGAACCTTGCCCAAACAAATTACAATACCACAGAAAAAGAACTGCTTGCGGTGATCTTTGCTCTGGAGAAATTCAGAACCTACCTGTTGGGATCCAAAGTGATCGTTCACACTGACCACTCGGTAATCAAGTATTTAATGACAAAAAAAAGATGAGAAGCTGAGGTTGATTCAATGAGTTCTCCTTCTTCAAGAATTCAACATGGAAATCATTGATCGCAAGGGAACAGAGAACCAGGTTACAGACCATTTATCAAGACTAGAAAATCTGGAAGTCGACCACAACCAGTCAGAGGTGAATGCAACCTTCCCAGATGAGCAGCTGTTAAAAATAGAAGAGTTACCATGGTATACAGACGTGGTCAATTTCTTGGTTTTGAACAATTTCCTAAGAACTACACAACCCACCAAAAGAGGCCGCTCAAACATGAATGTAAATCATATTGTTAGGACGAGCCAAATCTTTTGAAGAAGGGATCAGACCAGATTTTGTGCCTATGCGTACCAGACGCTGCGCAACAGTGCATACTATTGCAATACCATGACTCGCCATATGGTGGACACTTTGGAGGCCAATGCACAGCAACAAAGGTGTTACAAAGTGGAGATTATGCAATGAAATGCGACCGGTGCCAACGCACGGAAACATTTCATGGAAGAATGCGATGCCCATGAATATCATCTTAGAATTGGAACTATTCGACGTCTGGGGCATAGACTTCATGGGACTATTTCCACCATTAAACGGTCACAAATACATTCTATTGGCCGTTGACTACGTTTCCAAATGGGTAGAAGTGGTATCGTGCGTCGCAAGCAATGCGACGGTAGTCTCCAAGTTCTTGAGGAAGAATATTTTCACTCATTTTGGCACTCCATGTGCCATAATAAGTGATGAAGGCTCTCAATTTGTTAATAACATCATCAACAAATTGCTGCTTAAGTATAATATCCTCCATAAAGTAGCCACTGCATACCATCCACAAACAAATGGTCAAGCTGAAGTGTCCAATAGGGAAATCAAGCCGATATAAGAGAAGGTGGTGAAGCCTTCACGCAAATATTGGGCAATGAAGCTGGACGATGCCTTATGGGCATACAGGACTGCCTATAAGACACCTATAGGCATGTCCCCATATGCGCTGGTGTTTGGAAAGGCATGCCACTTACCGCTTGAGTTGGAGCATAAAGCAATGTGGGCAGTGAAAAACTCAATTTTGATTTAAAGGCCACAGGGGAGGCAAGGAAACTTCAATTAGTCGAGCTTGATGAATGGAGAACTCAAGCATATGAGAATGCCAAAATTTACAAGGAGCACGCAAAACGTTGGCATGACAAACAACTATGCAAGAAGAATCTTCAACCTGGATAGAAGGTCTTGTTATACAATTCGCGGATACGTCTTTTTCCCAGTAGATTAAAGTCACGTTGGTCCAGACCCTTTATAATCAAAGAAGTATTCCTGCATGGTGCGGTCGAATTGACTAATGAAGAAGGGACCTGCGTATTCAAGGTCAAGGGGAAAAGAGTCAAGATGTATCACGGAGGTGACTTTCATCGGGAAAATACCTCTGTGGACCTGAGGAATCCTAAATGAAGAAAAATTGAGCGGTCCCTGCGTTGTTATACGACAAAAACTCATCAGGAACGCAATTTTTTTGGAGTATCCTTTTCCTATCTTTGATTCATGAACTCACTCTACCTTTTTATATCCATAATCATTTCTATATCCCTTTTACTCCTTATCTCAAAAAAAAAAAAAAAAAAAAAAAAAGGAGACAAACAAATTTTTGGTTAACTCTGTTCTTTTAGATTTTTACCCCTCTCAAATGGTTTTTGTGCAACGATCGTGGTGAACGATTGCGGGGAGCTACATGATAACCGAAAGACGCGAACAAGTTCGGTCAGTCACCGCAATCCAAGAAATCGGTTCCGCAAAGAGGATGGATAATAAATAATGCGGCGACAGAGCAAATTTAGGGTTGTATCTTTCCTTGACTTGTTTATTCCCAAATTTTGCACTCTCGCGTCTCATTTTTAACTTTGATAATTTTATCATCACATCCTCTTCTGTCGACACAATCATTAATATTTGATTACTTTAGTAAGTCACCGCGATTTTTTTCTACGTACCAATTATGGTTTCAAATGAAATGCATCCCTCTATCTCTCATCGCATGCACTAGAATCAAACTTAATTTAGGACAGTCATTCATGAAAATTTCTAGAAGTTAGTAACCACCAGCTTAATCTTTCAAACTAATTTTACGAAAACTTCCTAAGAGCATGGCATGAATTTCTTTCTGTCTTTCAGCAATGAGGACATTGCTACGTTAAATTGGGGAGTGCGTATTTAATTGCAACCTTACTACTTTAGGCATTCAAAAAAAATAAAAAAATAATATAAATAAAATAATATATAATAAATTTAAATCAAATGTTACGATCGGGATCTACTCGTAGGTTGAGATGTCCGCATAATACCCATGGGGGCAAGCCAAAACGAAGGTAGGAATCGTGATCAACGCATAAATAAAAATGATCGCAACTTCGTTGCCAAATGGGCATGAGATTAGATTGAGAAAGAGCGCCTTGCTCGTAGTTGGATGCTCACATGACACCCATGGGGACAAGCCAAAACGAAGGTTAGGCACTCAGATCAACGCAAGGTTATAGAAAGAATATCTAAAGTACACAAGGATAAAAATCATTTGAAAACAACCCAGTTGAAAAAAAAAATAAGTTTTTTGAAATAAATCATGCGATGCCCTGAAAACAAGTAAAGTCTTTTTTAAGATTAAACTTGCGGTCCCTAAATTTTAGAAATATTTTAAAAAGAGACCTGGATAGAAATTAAGAAGATTTTGGTTCATAAGATTTGAATAAGGCACCTCGAGAAATCTAGGTAAGGAAAAGGCGGCTGAGTTTCTAGAGAAAATCTTTAGTTTATGCTTGAGAACAAACATTGTTTTAAATTTGGGGGTGTGATAACGGGCAGAAATGCACGTTATTACAACATAAAGATATAAAACAATGTAGGATTGTGACGGTAAAAATATGTAAAATCGTGTCCAAAAGTATTAACTTGAAAACATTGTGATCGCATGCGCCAATTGCATTAAAGCAGCTAATTTACGTATTTTGTTTTAAATTTGGGGGTGTGATAACGGGCAGAAATGCACGTTATTACAGCACAAAGATATAAAACAATGTAGAATTGTGACGGTAAAAATATGTAAAATCGTGTCCAAAAGTATTAAGTTGAAAACATTGCGATCGCATGCACCTATTTCATTAAAGCAGCTAATTTACGTATTTTATGCAGGAAAACACAATGGCGCAAGGCAGAATTGCGATCCAAGGAATTTAGCATCTGAGTGCATTGGAAGATTGCGACCACAAAGCTATACGATCGTATGCATTCGCGAAGATCTGCTCAAGAAGGTGGCCGCATAGAGACGGTGCATCAAGGTGAAAGCTTAATAAATCATGATGGGACAGAAAGCTGATGCCGGTTGAATCTGAATTTAGTTGATAAGCCGTTAACGACACACTGTAGCAAGTACACTCAACTTTTCGGTGACCATTAATTGACGCATTAGATAGAGAATTAATGAAATCCCATCATTGCAATCATTAGAGAAAAAAGCTTCTTCACCTTGATCTCTATAAATACCGAAGGCCACCATCGATACACAAGCTTAGCCATATAGAGAGTTCGCCATATAGAAGATAGTTAGCCGTTGTTCCTTATTTTCTTACACTTAGAAGGCAGAGGCGAGTAAAGAGAAGAGGACGCCGAGAGATCACTCTTAGGAAGCTTGGAAGACTGCTGGAAGGTGCTGAAAACGAAGAGAGGGCCGACTTTTACGGAAGCAAGAACATTCTTTTAGGTAGAGTAGAGAAAAACACAGTGTAAAAGCCTCGGGAAGCAAGATAGTGCTACCAGGCTCAGTATCCCTACTTTCCATTGTCATTATGTATTCTGATTTTATTTATAAAATGGAATTTGCATCTCTACATCTATTCACTCTCTTTAAATTACGCATGAGTAACTAAACTTCTGAATGGGTTGAGAAACACTTAGCTAGCATAACCTGATATCTTCAATTTATGTTATCTTATATTATGTATGCATCATTCGTCCTTTAGAGATGCTTGGGAGGGTGGTCTAAGGATAGAATCTAGGCTTGGGAAAGTCAGATTAGAATCTAGGCTCGGGAGAGTCAGATTAGAACCGCATAAGCAAGAGTTAGAAACTTAGGAATAAGTTCTGTTTTCTATTAACGCATCGCATGCACCGTAGAGATAGGATATGATAGTATGCGGTCACCTTGTGTATGTGTGCATCATTCATCATCACATAGACAAGAATGGAGACTTAGGAATAAGTCCTATCGACATCATCGTATAAATCGCATGCGTCCTAGAAATAGAAACTATGGCATTTGCATTGGAAGATGATTTGCTGCTGTGTGTGTAGCATGATTGCATAGCTTGAACGCAATCTTAGGAAGTGTTAGCTAAATCCCTTCTCAATTAGTTCCCCACATACTCATTGTAACTTTCTCTGTTATCAACACTTTCCTCAATTCCACCGCATAGGATTTATATTTTAAACAACATACCAACCAACTTATTGTTTTTGTTACCGCAAAGGAATCATAACTTACCGATGCATATTGTCTCAGTAGTCCCTGTGTTCAACCCTGGGCTTACTAGGCAACCTAGTAGAATTTATACTTGGATTTTACTAGGAAAACTTTCATATGCAGCGCATACACCACCATCACAATATACATCATTATTTCAACATATTCACAACACATCAGCCTCTCGACACTATCGCATATACATCCATGCGTCTTCGTCAAGTGTGTTTAGCATAATCGCATAGCTTGTGCTGGCTGGGGTTACTCTTGCAATCAAGCTTAGTGTTGCGGTGAAGTCATCCCCGCCATTTTATCTATTTTTCCATGCATTTTATTACACTTTAACAGTTGTCGTGTCTCTATCTCTCATAGTCATACTTCCACTGCTTAATCTGTTAGCTAGGAGTAGGAGTAGCGCATAGCCCATAACCTTCAAATTCTTTTATTCTTTGCCGCAAACACATTACTTCAGGACATTTAGCTACAAGTCCCTGAGTTCGACCTCGAATCACCCGAGAAACTTGCGATCTTATTATACTTGGCGAGAGCGCAAGAAAACTGGTGGCAAGAATGCATGGTCACTGTATACATTCTTAGACGCATATGTATATCTGACGCATGACCAGCGACGCATTGAGAACGAACGATAAACGCATATTTATTTACCTCCATTTCCCAACCTATCAATCACAAAATTAGTTACTCTTACTTTATAATGCTGTTTACTGTTTAAGACTGACTATTTCAAAGTGATGACCTAGGTAACTTGAATTTGTAAGATTCCCCATCATGCAAGTCATAGGTGGATTGTTCTTCGAATTCTATCACAATTCGTCGAGGAATATCTTTCTTCCTTGCACGGGCCCATTCCTGGTCTACAATTAGTTCAAGTAGCATGTTGTTACTTCCCAAACTTGAACCACCAGTTAGTTCCCGTTGATACCTCACTTGCATTTCTCTCGATTTCTTCTGGAAGGTGTAACAGTTTTTACGAATATGGCCTACTTTGCCACCATCGTAACAGATCCCAGTTCCCTTTAAACACATTCCATCATGGTTTTTCTCACAATGTGGACATCCCATATCAGCTCAGGACACCACCAGATTTGTATTGTTCAAAGTAATAATGTTATTATTTATGCTAGCTTCTGATTTCTTAGGGTTATCCCCTGGGTTAGCATCGCAGGTCCCATCTTGCGTTCTGGAGTCGTTCCCCCACCAATTTCTTCCGCTCAGATCCATTTCCTACAGTAGACATTTTTCAGGTTACTACTTACTAGTCATTTTCCACTTCTCGCATTTCTTTTTTTTTTTTTTTTTCAGGATTTCCTTATTCCCTTAACCTCTTTTCGATTTTATGTCAGGTTTTCCTAATATAGTTTATCATACCCAAGTGTTTACCTATCCTAACTTTTATTACTTGGATTTTCCTACCATAGGTAAGCCTTTTCCTAAGACCGTTGTGGCTCTAAACTTATCCCTTTTATTATATTTTTGTCTTATTTTCCTATATCCCATTTATGCCTAGGCTAGACTCAACTTTCATTTTCAATCCTTCCCCAGGTTTTACGTAAACCTTTGCTCTGATACCAAGTTGTCACACCCCTTCCCAAGCCTTAATCCCTAAGAACAGGAAGGGAGCGTGAGGGTAACTAACATCTTAAGACAACACTTATATTCAATATTTCCCCCCATATTTATTACAAATTTTAACAAGTTTACAGTATTTCCCCCTATCCCTCTATACACATAAGTAGATTTTCTCTCTATTCTTGGTTACATGGTCTAAGTTATGCCCTGAGAGTTTACCAAATCCTGAGATGGTGGTGGTGGGTGGTGGACTCCTCTTCGAACGCTCTGCTTTGCTACCNGTTCTTCTTTTTATTTTAATAATAATAATAACTAAAAAAAGGAAAAGTATAATTACACTTAAATCGTTTCCTTAATCCACTTTATACTATTTATTTCTTTTCCTTTTCAAAAGAAAATTAATTCTTGTCAATAATTTTCAAATTGAATTTCAAAATTGAATAATTTTCACATCAACACTTAAATTCCCACACTTATACTTCAAATCCAAAATTTCAAAAATGCCCTCTAATAAAAAAATTACTGAAATTATATAAAATGTGAAAATTCGGGGTGTTACAAATAGCATCCTAAGACAATACTCATGTTCAATATTTCCCCCCATATTTATTACAAATTTTAATAAGTTTACAGTATTCCCCTTATCCCTCTATACACATAAGTAGATTTTCTCTTTATTCTTTGTTACATGGTCTGATTTGTGCCCTGAGAGTTTACCAAATCCTGAAATGGTGGTGGTGGGTGGTGGACTCCTCCTCGAACGCTCTACTTTATTACCTGGGGGGGATATAAGAAAACATTTGGAAAAACATGAGCTAATAAGCCTAGTGAGTGGTATATTTTCTTATAAACGAAACCTTGGCTTATCAAAAATAAACTTTTGGGGAAAACAACATGCAATCAACAACACATTAATACCATTTCAAATTCATTTCCTTAGCCAAGCCGCTGAATCATTTCCTGTTAACGGTCAACTACTGTCAACACAACAACACAACAACAATTTTATGGAAACTTTCCCTATACCCCATTTTCCTGCCAACGTGTACATCGACCATTTCTTTCCTGCTAGTTATGCTTAGGTAACTTGGCCATTTTTTCCTGTCGGTCGTCACCGACTGTCATTTCCCGCCGACCGAAGCCGACGATATTTTCCCACCGACCGAAGCCGACGATATTTCCCCGCCAAGTACCCTTTTCAAGCATACTAACCATATCTCGGGTATAATTCTAGTTTCCATCATAATATAACATGCAATATCAAGGCAATCACAACAGAAATCATGCATCCCTACTCATGCACATTTGACATTACCCTCTACATACAAGGCTCATATATACATATACATACATAAATCAAAACAACACATAGTAACCACTCACCGTCAGCAAATCCTCCTAATGCAATTTACTTGTAAATATCTTCCCTACTCAAACAGAATATGAATCTGTGCAGGACCTCCTTCAAATTCCTTGCCTCCACCACCAACGGCAGCTTTTCCACTAAATGCTCACTCTCTACTTAGGATTTTTACTACTGAAATTGTTTGGAATGAGTTTAACCTTCATGCCGAGGCCTCCTATTTATAGCCGTTCCCAGCCTCTTTCCTCACGACAACTCACCATACAAATGGCTCTTCCTTAGGCTAGTCGCGCTTTGAGTTGTCTAATTCTGGGTTTGCCAACCAAAATTATCTTAATTTGCATGTAATCTCAAACGTATACCACCTACTTAAGTTGATAGAAATCTTTTACATGAAATCTCCCTTTGCCAATTCATCTGCTTAATTTCTGATTTATTTATCCAACTTACTAATGAACCCATCCAATTCTCCTCAAATGCATTCATCTGTCCCAATCTTGCTGGTTTCGCTCTCGTGGCTCTCGCTCTCTCCAACTTTCTCGCTGATTTTGCTCTCGTGGCTCTCGTTCTCTCTCACTTTCTCGCTGGATTTGCTCTTGTGGCTCTCGCTCTCTCCAACTTTCTCACTCAAACTCTCGCTCTCTCCACTCCTGCTCTCTCCACTCTCGCTCTTTCCCATTCTCTCGCTCTCTCCATTCTCGTTCTCTCTCATTCTCTCGCTCTCTCCATTCTCGTTCTCTCCCATTTTCTCGCTCTCTCCCATTTGCACGTTAAAACTGCTCTCTCCAATCTCGCTTGGCATCACGCTATTTCGTACTTAATTCATTTTTCTTTGGTTTTCTCATGTCTAAATTTCATCTTAATTTAATTATATTTCTTGTTTTTAATATCCTATTCCCTCATGCCTTCCAAATTAGGGGTAGGATATTACACCCCGCCCTCTCACTGGCTCGAGAGGGACTCGATTTTCTTGATTGGATCACAAAACAATTGTTCATTAGGGAATAAGTGGGGACTTAAGGAACAAGAGGTAATTTCGGGGTAAAACAAAGATTTGACCCAACCGTTATTATGGCAATCTGTGAAGGGTTGACTTACTAATTATGGTTATATCAGTGGACATAAAATATCTACAATGAGGGGAGTTCAACTATGGGCTTTAATGGAATGACCCATTAGTTAATAAATTGGGGTTAGTTCGGTCTAATGAGTTTAGCCGTTTAATCTCAGATCATTGGAGCCCATGATCTGTAGGTCCACGAGATCCCCCTACTTGCTTGGAAATGGACTAGCTTTAGAGTAGCGTGATAAGTTAATTTGAAACGTTCAAAATAGAACCAAACGGAATTGGAGAATTTATATTTAATATGAAAATATATGAAGATGGATTTGTGTAAAATTAATTTAATATTGGATATTAAATTAATTAGAATTGTTTAAATTGTTTAAATAATTATTTATTAATTTTATTAGAAAATTAATTTATGAAATTAATTTGTAAAATTAATAAATTTTGGTTTTTAAAATCAAATTTGGATTTTGGAAATAGAAAAACACAAAATGGAAAATGGGATTCTCCAACTTTATCTTCAAGTTGCTCACACTAAACCCACCATCTCTTCTTCAAATTACTCCAAGCATAAGCTGCATCTCATGCAGCTATTCTCTTTGCATGATAGTTTGTAATATATTGAAGAGATTGGAGTGAATTTGAGGCAAGGAAATTGATAGAATTTTAGCTGAAAATTCGGGTAGAAGAAGAAGTTCTTCATTGGGTTGCTGATGTGAGCATTCTCCAACTTCCCTTGATTCCAGCTTATTTTAAGTCCCACAACTCAATCTAGAGCACCAAGAGAATAGTAGGGAAGATCTTATGCTGGTCTACACAAAGATTAGGAGGAATTTGCAGCTGGAAATCGAGATTTCAAAGGTTCTTCAAAGGTATGACATGAAACCCATTAATTTATGCTTTAGCATGTTTTCGTTTCTGTCAAAATTAATGAATTAAAGTGCTTATTGATCCTTGTCGCTTCCGCTGCGTGATAATACAATCCAACATAATAACGTCTGGGACCTTATTGATCTGCCTGATGGGGTAAGACCTATTGGGTGTAAGTGGATCTATAAGCGAAAGAGAGGTGTGGATGGAAAGGTGCAAACCTTTAAGGCTCGACTCGTGGTAAAGGGTTACACCCAGATCGAAGGAGTTGACTATGAGGAAACTTTCTCACCTGTTGTCATGCTCAAGTCTATCAGGATACTCCTGTTTATAGCCACATTTTATGATTATGAAATATGGAAAATGGACATCAAGACTACCTTTCTTAATGGTAATCTTGAAAAGACCATGTATGTAACTCAACTAGAGGGGCTTATAGTTTCGGATCAAGAGCAAAAAGTTTGCAAGCTTAATAGGTCCATTTATGGGCTAAAACAAGCATCTAGATCATGGAACATTAGATTTGACACTGCGATCAAGTCATTTGACTTTGATCAGAATGTTGTTGAGCCTTGTGTCTATAAGAAAATAATCAATAGCTCAGTAGCTTTCCTAGTACTGTATGTAGATGATATCCTACTCATTGGAAATGATGTAGGGTATTTGACTGACATTAAGAAATGGCTAGCTGCCTAGTTTCAAATAAAAGATTTTGGTGAGACACAGTATGTTCTAGGGATCCAGCTATTTCGGGATCGTAAAAACAAATGGTTAGCCCTGTCTCAGGCATCGTACATCGATCAAATGTTGGTCAGGTACAAAATGCAGGATTCCAAAAAGGGGTTTGTTACCCTTCAGGTATAGAATCGTTTTGTCTGAGGATCAATGTCCTAAGACATCTCAAGAAATTGAGGAGATGAGATGGATTCCCTAAGCTTCAGCTGTAGGAAGCTTAATATATGCAATCTTGTGTACCCGACCTGACATTTGCTATGCAATAGGGATTGTCAGTCGGTATCAGTCCAATCAAGGATTTGATCACTGGACGGCGGTTAAGACGGCTCGTGTTTGGAGATAAGGATCTAATCCTTACAGGATACACGGACTCTGACTTTCAGACTAATAAAGATTCTCACAAATCGACATCGGGGGTCAGTGTTCACTCTAAATGGAGAGGTTATAGTACGGAAAAGCATCAAGCAAGGATGCATCACATACTCCACTATGGAAGTCAAATACGTTGCAGCTTGTGTAGTAGCTAAGAAGGCTGTTTGGCTGAGGAAATTCCTTTCAGATTTGGAAGTTGTTCCAAATATGGATTTTCCTATCACTCTTTATTCTGATAACAGCAGGGCTGTGGAAAATTCGAAGGAACCTGGGAGTCATCGTCGGGGCAAGCATATAGAGCGAAAATACCACTTGATCAGAGAGATTGTGCATTGCGATGATATAATAGTCACGAAGATCGCGACAGAGCACAACGTTGAGATTTCTATGTTGCGCGTGCCGGTTTGCTTTAGCTGGCCCTTGCTATTCATTTAACGATGGCTATCTTTTCAGATGGTTGTAACATAGGATTTGGAACAACTCAAACTCCAGAAATGGATAGGATTTCTTAGGTCCATTCCCAACCTCGACTCTCTATTTCGGTAGCATAATTGGGGCCGACCTCTAACATCTGAAAACGGAGGGTTATACTTACAAAATTATTAAGAGTGTTAGTAATTTCTGACCGAAAACGATAACTAAATGACTATAGGAATAAGAGTTATTCCGGAGACTATAGGAATAAGAGTTATTCTGGAGATAGTGTTTGGTCAAAATTGTTTGCTTTAGTGAAGGAGTATCTGACAGCCCCTCGGTAGCACATATTCTGACTCACAAAGTATCGTTGCAAATAAATAATGGTTATGGCTACATTATTACTTTTGGCGAAAACTTAATTTTGGCTTTAGTTACAATTTGCTGATTAGAATTTGTTTAAATTTTATCAGCATGTCGAATTCTTCTAGAATACTCGCTTCCGAATTAAATAACAGTAAAATCAATAACAAACAAATTACTAGCAGTTGATTACACCAAAAGAGTTTTAACAGAGGATTGTCCTCTATCTTCCAACTCATAAAATTTTTTGAATTAAATAGATGAGAATGTAGAATTCAAACAAGAAGATAAATATGATTTACTTGTTATCGAAGCATGTTTAGGAAAACAACAAGATCTGGATAATTGATTCAGGTGCCGCTAATCATGTTTGTACTATCTCACAGGAAACAAATTCCTAGAGACAATTGACAGAAGGTGAAACAATCTTTAAAGTAGGGACAGGGAAGGTTGTTTCAGCTAAAGTAGTGGGAAATATGAAGTTATTTATAGGAGATAAGTACATGTATTTGAAAAATTTTATTACATTCCTTCTATATAAAGAAATCTAATATCTATCACTTGTTTGCTAGAACAAAATTATAAAGTTTATTTCGAAAATGATGAAGTGTTCATCAATATAGGAACTAAACAAATTTGCTCTGTAAAATTAGAAAATAACTTGTATATGTTAAAACTAACTGAGGTTAAAGCCGTATTAAACATAAAGATGTTTAAAACTGCTGAGACTCATAAGAAAAGAAAATTTTCTCCAAATGCCTATCTTTGGCACTTGAAACTGGGTCACATAAATCTCAACAAGATTGAGAGATTGGTTAAGAAGGGTCATCTAAATAAGTTTGAAGACAGTTCATTACCACCTTGTGAGTCTTGTCTCGAGGGTAAAATGACAAAAAGATCTTTTTCTGGAAAATGTCTTAGAGCCAAAGAACCCCTAGAGCTAATTCACTCAGACCTTTGTGGGTCTCTAGATGTTAGAGCGAGAGGAGGGTATGAATATTTCATCAGTTTTATAAATGATTATTTTAGGTATAGGCATATTTACCTAATGCACCAAAAGTCTGAAACTTTTGAAAAGTTTAAAGAGTATAAGGTTGAGGTTGAAAACCAATTAGGTAAAAAGACTAAAACGCTTCGACCGGATCGAGATGGTGAGTATATGGACTTAGAATTCCAGAACTATTTGATAGAACATGGAATTTTATCTTAACTCACAGCCTCTGGCACACCTCAACAAAACAGTATGGCAAAAAGGAGAAACAAAACATTGTCGGACATGGTTCATTCCATGATGAGTTACGCTTAGTTACCCAATTCTTTCTAGGGACATGCACTTGAAACTGCAATGTATAATTTGAACATACTTCCGTCAAAAAGTGTTTTTGAAACACCTTACAAGCTCTGGAGAGGACGTAAAAGAAACTTACGTCACTTCAGAATTTGGGGTTGTCTGGCACATGTGTTGGTGCAAAATCCTAAAAAATTGGAACGACTTCAAAAGTATGCCTATTTATAGGCTACCAGAAAGAAACAAAAGGTGGTTTCTTTTACGATCCTCAGGAAGACAAGGTATTTGTATCGACAAATGTAACCTTCCTAGAGGAAGATCATATGAAGAATCATCAACCTCGCAGTAAGCTAGTAATAGAAGAAATGTCCAGAAAAACGAAAAATGTATCAATAAGAGTTGTTGATAGAACAGGTCCTTCAACAAGAGTTGTTGATATAGTAGGTCCATCAACAAGAGTTATTGATGAAACTGGGACTTCACATGCTTCTACGAGTTGAGAATGCCTCGTCGTAGTGTGAGGGTTGTGCAATAGCCTGACCGGTACATGGGCTTGACTAAAGCTCAAGTCATCATACCAGATGATGGTTTAGAGGATCCATTGTCTTTTAACCAAGCAATGAATGATGTGGATAAAGACCAATGGATTAAAGCCATGGACTTTGAAATGGAATCTATGTATTTTTATTCTATCCAGGATCTTGTAGATCAACCTGAAGGGGTAAAACCCATTGGTTGCAAATGGATCTACAAGAGAAAACGAGATCAAGCTGGTAAGGTACATACCTACAAAGCAAGACTTGTGGCAAAAGGGTTTACCCAAAGAGAAGGGGTAGATTATGAAGAAACTTTCTCTCTGGTTGCCATGATAAAGTCAATTAGAATACTCTTGTCCATAGCTACATTTTATGATCATGAAATATGGAAAATGGATGTCAGGATAGCTTTTCTAAATAGCTATCTTGAAGAGAGTATCTATATGTCTCAACCAAAAGGGTTTATACAGCAGGATCAAGAGTAAAAGGTTTGCAAATTTAATTGATCCATTTATGGGTTGAAACAAGCTTCTAGATCCTAGAATATGAGATTTGACACTGCGATCAAATCTTATGGCTTTGAACAAAATGTTGATGAACCCTGTGTATATAAGAAAATCGTTAACAAAACTGTCGCTTTTCTGGTGTTGTATGTTGATGATATTCTATTCATTGGGAATGGGGTGGAATTTCTAGGTGACTTTAAGAGATGCGTGGCTTCACAATTCCAAATGAAAGATTTGGGAGAAGAACCGTATGTTCTTGGAATCCAAATAGTTCGAAATCACAAGAACAGAACATTAGCATTATCTCAAGCATCTTATATAGACAAAATGTTGTCTAGGTATAAAATGCAAAATTCCAAGAAATGATTATTACCTTTCAGACATGGAATTCACCTATCTAAGGAACATAGTCCTAAAACACCTCATGTTGTTAAGGAGATGAATGGAATTCCATATGCATCAGCAGTAGGGAGTTTAATGTATGCAATGTTATGTACTTATCCCGATAAATGCTATGCCGTAGGAATAGTGAGCAGATTTCAGTCCAATCCTGGATATGAACATTGGACTACTATTAAAAACATTCTTAAGTATATTCGAAGAACGAGAAATTATATCGTGCCCGGTGGGGATGCCTCAGGGCCTAATTTTTGTATGTGAACTTTCCGACGGGCGAAAACAAGAAAACGGACCCAAGGGTTAAGAACAATGAAAAAAAGTCGTGCGCCGAACGATTTTCCGAACGGAGCTAATTTGGTGCCCACAATGGCTATCGAGCATGGCGGGGCTGTCCCGGGGCCCAATTTTTGTACGCAAACTTTCCGGCGGGCGAAAATACGAAAACGGACCCAGGGATTAAGAACGATGAAAAAAGTCGTGCGCGTAGAAGATTGTGCGAACGGAGCTCACTTGGTGCCTCAAATGGCTATCGGTCTAGGTGGGGCTGCCCCGAAGCCCAATTTTTGTGTGCTAACTTTTCGGCGGGCGAAAAACACAAAAACGGACCAAGGGGTTAAGAACCATGAAGAAAAGCCATGCGCGCAGAAGATTTTGCAAACGTAGCTCGTTTGGTGCCCCAAATGGCTATCAGGCCCGGTGGGGCTGCCCCGGGACCTAATTTTTGTGCTGAACTTCCGACGAGCGAAAACGAGAAAATAGATGAAGGGGTTAAGAACAATGAAAAAAAATCGTGCATACAGACGGTTTTGCGAATGGAACTCAATTGGTGCCCCAAATGGCTATCGGGCCCGGCGAGGCTGCCCTGGGGCCTAATGTTCGCGAACTTTCCGGCAAGCGAAAAGCGAAAGGAACCTCAGGTGTTAAGAATGTAATGAATAATAAGTCCGTACGCGCAGATAGTTTTTTGCCGAATGGACTCATTGGTGCAAAGGCTATCGGCCCTCGCGGGCTACCCAGGGGCCCAATTTTTGTGCGCATAAACTTTTTCAGCGGGCGGATAACTGCGAAAACGGACCCCAAGGTAAAAGGATGAAAAAAAGTCGTGCGCGTAGACGATATTTTTGCGAACGGTACCTGGACTCATTTGGTGCGCCAATGGCTATCAGGACCCGGTAGGGCTACCTCGGGCCCACATTTAATGTGTGCAAACTTCCGCAGACGAAAAGCAAAACGACCCGATGGTTTAAGAACGATGAAAAAAGTCGTGCGCCAGACTGTTTTTCGAACGGAGCTAATTTGGTGACCACGAATATTGCTATCGGGACCCGGCGGCTAATCCTAGGGCTAATTTTTGTGCGCGAACTTTCCGGCAAAGCGGAAACATGAAAACAAAACCCAGGGGTTCAGAACGACGAAAAAAATTCGTACGCCGCACACAATTTTGCTGATCGGAGCTTTTTGGTGCCCTAAAATGGCTATCGAGACCAAGTGGGGCCGCCTTGGGACCTATTTTGTGCGTGAACCTTTCCGGCGAGCGAAAACACGAAAAAGAGACCCAGGGTTAAGAACACGATTAAAAAAAACCTTGCGGGCAAACGGATAACGAACGGAGCTCATTTGGTGCCTCAAACTGGCTATCCGGCCCGGCGGGGATGCTTCCGGAAACCCCAACTTTTTGGAAGCGAACTTTCCGCCAGGCGAAAAATGCGAAAAACGGACCGAGAAGTTTAAACGATGAAAAAAAAGGCGTGCGTAGACGGTTTGCGAATCGGAACGCCATTTGGTGCTCTCAAATGGTATCGGGCCACTGGTGTAGGCTGGCCAACCCGGCCAAATTTTTTATGCGGCGAACTTTCCGGACGGTGAAAACGCGAAAACAAACCCTAGGGTTAAAAGTGATGAAAAATAGTCGTACGCGCAGACGGTTTTGCGAACGGAGCTCATTTGGTGCTCCAAATCGCTATCGAGCCCGCCAGGATGCCCCGGGGCCCAATTTTTGTGCGCGAACATTCCGGCGGATGAAAACGAGAAAACGGACTTAGGGGTTAAGAACAATGAAAAAAAGTCGTGCGCGTAGACGGATTTTCGAACAGAGCTCATTTGTTGCCTCAAATGGCTATCAGGCACGACGAGGATGCCCCGGGATCCAATTTTTGTGCGCGAACTTTTCAGCGAGCGAAAACGCGAAACCGAACCCAGGGGTTAAGAACGATGAAAAAAGCCGTGCATGCAGACGGTTTTGCGAACGGATCCAAAGGTTAAGAACGATGAAAAAAAGTCGAGCGTGCATATGGTTTTGCAAACGGAGCTCATTTAGTGCCCCAAATGGCTATCGGGCCCCGTGGGACTTCCCAGGGCCCAATTTTAGTGCACGAACTTTCCGGTGGGCGAAAACGTGAAAACGGACCCAGGGGTTAAGAACAATGACAAAAAGTCGTACACGCAGACGGTTTTATGAACGGAGCTCATTTGGTGCCCCAAATGGTTATCGGGCTCGACGGGGCTGCCCCGGGGCCCAATTTTTGTGCGCGAACTTTCCTGCGGGCAAAAACGCGAAAACAGACCCAGGGGTTAAGAACGATGAAAAAAAATCATGCGCAAAAGCGATTTTACGAACGAAGCTCATTTGGTACCACAAATGGCTATCGGGCCCGGCGGGGCTGCCCTAGGGCCCAATTTTTTGTGCGCGAACTTTCCAGCGGGCGAAACGAGATAACATACCAAGGGTTAAGAACGATGAAAAAAAGCGATGCGCGCAGACGGTTTTGCTAACGAAGCCCATTTGGTACTCCAAATGGCTATCGGGCCCGGCAAGGCTGCCCCGGAGCCCAATTTTTATGCCCGAACTTTCCGGCGGGCGAAAATGCGAAAATAGACCCAAGGGTTAAGAACGATGAAAGAAAGGCGTGCGCACAGATGGTTTTACGAACAGGGCTCATTTAGTGTCCCAAATGGCTATCAGGCCCAGCGGGGCTGCCGGGGGCACAATTTTAGTGCGTGAACTTTCCAGCGGGCAAAAACGCGTAAATGGACCCAGGGGTTAAGAACAATGAAAAAATCCGTGCGTAGACGGTTTTGCGAACGGAGCTTATTTGGTACCCCAAATGGCTATCAGGCCCGGCAGGGCTGCCCTAGGGCCCAATTTTTGTGCGCGAACTTTCCGACGGGCGAAAACGAGAAAACAGACCCAGGGGTTAAGAACGATAAAAAAAAAGTCGTGCGCGCAGAAGGTTTTGCGAACGAAGCTCATTTTGTGCCCCAAATGGCAATCAAGCCCGGCGGGGCTGCCTTGGGGCCCAATTTTTGTGCGCGAACTTTCTGGTGGGCAAGAACGTGAAAACGGACCGAGGACTTAAGAACGATAGAAAAAAGCCGTGCACGCAGTCGATTTTGAGAACGAAGCTCATTTGGTGCCCCAAATGACTATCGGGCCCGGCGGGCCTGCCCCAGGGCCCAATTTTAGTGCGCAAACTTTCCGGCGGGTGAAAATGCGAAAACGGACCCAGGGGTTAAGAACGATGAAAAAAAGGAGTGCGCGAAGACAGTTTTGCGAACGGAGCTCATTTGGTGCCCCAAATGGCTATCGGGGAATCCCAAATTTACACTTAAGTATGTTTTCTTATTTAAATTGTCTTAATTTTCCACTTAATTGTGTGTCCCTATTTAAATTTGTATAAGAAGTTGAGTAGGTTGATGAGAAAATTAGTATGAAATAGTGAAGAAGGGATGGGGATTTGAAAAAGAAAAATATGGAAATTGAACTTGGGAAATTTCGGCTAAGAGAAGTTATGTGAAATGCATTATGGATGAAGAAACGATTGAAGAACTGAGAAAGATATGGGAAATTATTTTGGGGAAAATCTGGAAAAGAAAACGTGTAGAAGTTGCACGGAGACAAACAATTCGCGGTAGCTAAGAGTGAGATCGTTGAGAGTGAGATCATTGAGATCGAGACCAGTGAGATTGGAGAGGAAATGGCAGAGAGCGAGATTGGATAGAAGATGGGAGAGAGTGAGACCAGCGAGAAAGTTAGAGAGAGCGAGAGGGAGAGCGAGATTGGAGAGAGCAAGACCAGCGAGATTGCTGGAGAGAGCGAGAGTGAAGAGAGGGAGACCAGCGAGAAAGTGGGAGAGAGCGACACTGCCGAGAGCGAAAAGAGCAAGAGCACCTATGCATTTAAAAACCCTAATTTGAATACAAACAAAACTTGAAGACATAAGGGCAAACATCAATTAAAATCTAGGTGTCCGATTAAGAGAAATTCTTAAAACCTAAGAAGTTGTGTTGGATGTGTTTGGGAAGAACACATTGAACCAAGGTGAAGTCAACTTACGTTGATAAAGGGAGGATTAAACATTTGGCCATGCAGCCAAGTAGGTGCTGTCAATCCCACGAGCAATTTGAACGCCTATAAATAGGGAGTTGGGATTTCATTTTCAAATCACACAAAAATCATAAATTTCGTAGAGAAAGTAGAGGGCAGTGAGGGTTCAGAGGAATGTGTCAATTTTGGATGAGGAGATCTTCCAATCTACTCGTGCGTTTGGAGTGATTCCAAAGCCATCTGAAAGCTCTGGAAGTCTAGTTTTCATAGTAGAGTTGCCGAAGGAAAAGCTTAAATGAACTGGGCTGGAGGTTGAGAAGAAGTTAGAAGGGTCAGACTGTTAGATCAGTCTGGGCCAGTCTTGAATATTTTGAGATTCCACCCAAACCACAATTAATTCTGAGCTGAAAGTTTAGGGTAAGATTTATAAGACATTTTAGAATAAGTTTGTAGAAGGAAGTATTTCCAAAAAAGGTTTAAACTATGAGTAATCAAAATTGTAAGTTGAATCTGGATTCTAGGGGTGAAAAGGGGACCCGGGGAGCTACTAGAGTGAAAAGTTCCTAAGAAATCGAGGTGAGTGGCTAAAATGTTTTCGAACTAAAACGCTTTTAAACTGTTTTGATTTCAAACGTTTTACAGAAAGCATGTTTGCGAAAATATTCTCATGCCTACTAGTTTTATAAAGTGATTTCCAAGCAAGTTTGAATTGTGATTTGAACGCATGCGTATTCTTGAAAAACTATTTACATATGTATATGTATTGATTTTATTTAGCATGCGTTAACATCTTTAAATTCGTGTTGTATATGTGTTATATTGTACATGCCTTAAAGAAAAAAGTTGTTTTTAAATAGTTTTGGTAAAATGCAATGCCGAAGTACAAGGAGAAGGTATCTATTAGTACTGAAGTACGTTTGAGAAGGTACTAAGCCAACGGGATACTGAAGCGCGTAGATAGTTTTGCGAATGGAGCTCATTTGGTGCCCTAAATGGCTATCGGGCCCGGCAGAGCTGCCTCGGGGCCCAATTTTTGTGTCGAACATTCCAACGGGCGAAAATGCGAAAACCGACCCAGAGGTTAAGAACGATGGAAAAAAGCTATGCGCGAAGATGGTTTTCCAAACGGAGCTCATTTGGTGGCCCAAATGGCTATCGGGCTCGACGGGGCTACCCTGGGGCCTAATTTTTGTGCGAAAACTTTCTGGCAGGGGAAAATGCGAAGACGGACCTAGGGTTAAAAACGATGAAAAAAAGTCGTGCGCGAAGACAGTTTTGCGAACGGAGCTCATTTGGTGCTCCAAACGGCTATCGGGACCGGCGGGGCTGCCTCAGGGCCCAATTTTTCTGCGCGAACTTTTCGGCGAGAAAAACGCGAATACGAACCCAGAGGTTAAAAATGATGAAAAAAAGCAGTTCGCGTAGACGATTTTGCGAATGAAGCTCATTTGGTACCCCAAATGGCTATCGAGCCCAGTGTGGCTGCCTTGGGCCCAAATTTTAGTCCGCGAACTTTCCGACAGGCGAAAATGCGAAAATGGACCCAGGGGTTAAGAACGATGAAAAAAACCTTGCGCACAGACGGTTTTGCAAACGGAGCTCATTCGGTGCCCCAAATGACTATTGGGCTTGGTCTGGCTGCTACGGGGCCCTATTTTTGTGTGCGAACTTTCAGGCGAACGAAAAGGTGAAAACGGACCCAAGGGTTAAAAACGATGAAAAAAAGCCATGCGCGTAGACGGTTTTGCGAACGGAGCTCATTTCGTGTCCTAAATGGCTATCGGGCCCGGCGTGGAGGCCTCGAAGCCT
>NC_052357.1:11449072-11527739 GCF_009727055.1 Benincasa hispida
AAAAAAGTCGTGCGCATAAACGGTTTTGCAAACGAAGCTCATTTGGTGCACCAAATGGCTATCGGGCCCGGCGGGGCTGCCCCGCGACCAAATATTTTTGCGGAACTTTCTCGCGGGCAAAAACGCGAAAAATAGACCCCGGGGTTAAGAACGATGGAAAAAAGCCGTGCGTGCAGACGGTTTTGTGAAAGCAGCTCATTCGGTGCCCCATATGGCTATCGGGACTTGCGGGGCTGCCGCAGGGCCCAATTTTTGTGCGCGAACTTTCCGACCGGCGAGAACACGAAAAAGGACTCAGGGGTTAAGAACGATGGAAAAAATCTATACGCACAAACAGTTTTGCGAACGGAGCTCATTTGGGGCCCCAAATGCCAATCAGGCACGGCGGGGCTGCCCCGCGGCCCAATTTTTGTACTTGAACTTTTCGGCGGGGAGAAACGCGAAAACGGACCCAGGGGCTAAGAACAATGGAAAAAAGTCCAGACGGTTTTGCGAATGGAGCTCATTTGGTGCACCAAAGGGCTATCGGGCCCGACTGACTCAGGAGTTAAGAACGATGGCAAAAAGCGGTGCGCGCAGACGGTTTTGCAAACACGTGCCCCAAATGGCTATCGAGCCTGGTGGGGCTGCCCCGGGACCCAATTTTTGTGTGCGAACTTTCCGGCGGGCGAAAACTCGAAAACGGACCAAAATGGCTATCGGGCCAGGCGCCATGCGCATAGACGATTTGTTGAATAGAGCTCATTTGGTGCCCTAAATGGCTATCAGGCCCGGCGGGGCTACCTCGGTGCCCTAAATAGTTGTCGAAATCGCGAAAACGGACCCAAGGGTTACGAACGATCGAAAAAAGTTGGGCACGCAGACGATTTTGCGAACGCAGCTCATTTGGTGTCCCAAATCACTATCGGGACCGTAGGGCTACCCCGGGGCCAAATTTTTGTGGGTGAACTTTCCGGCAGGCGAAAACGGACCCAAGGGTTCAGAACCAAGCTCATTTAGTGCCCCAAATGGTATCGGGACCGGTGGGGCTGCCCTAGTGCCCAATTTTTGTACGCGATCCTTCCGGCGGGCGAAGACGCAAAACGGACGAAGGGNCCTAGTGCCCAATTTTTGTACGCGATCCTTCCGGCGGGCGAAGACGCAAAACGGACGAAGGGGTTGAAAACGATGGAAAAAAGTGGTGCATGCAGACGGATTTGCGAACGGAGTTCATTTGGTGACCTAAATAGCTATCGGGCCCGGCGGGGTACCACGGGGCCCAATTTTGAGCGCGAACTTTACGGCCGGAGAAAATGCGAAAACGGACCCAGGGGTTAAGAGCGATGGAAAAAAGCCGTGCGCGCAGACGGTTTTACAAACGGAGCTCATTTTGTGCCCCAAATGGCTATCGGGCCCGATAGGGCTACCCCGGGGACCAATTTTTGTGCGAGAACTTTCCGGCGGTTGAAAACGCGAAAACGGACACAAGGGTTAAGAACCATCGAAAAAAGTCGTGCGCGCAGACGGTTTTGCGAACGCAACTCATTTGGTGTCCTAAATGGCTATCGGGCCCGGCGGGGCTGCCCCGAGGCCCAATTTTTATGGGCGAACTTTTCAGCGGGCAGAAACGGGAAAATGGACCCAGGTGTTAAGAGCGATAGAAAAAAGTCGTGCGCGCAGACAGTTTTGTGAACGAAGCTCATTCGGTGCCCCAAATGGCTATCGGGACTTGCGGGGCTGCCCCGGGGCCCAATTTTTGTGCGCGAACTTTTCGACGGGCGAGAACACGAAAAAGGACCCAGGGGTTAAGAACTTTGGAAAAAATCTGTGCACGCATACCGTTTTGCGAACGGAGCTCATTTGGTGCCCCAAATGCCTATCGCGCACGGCGGGGCCACCCCGTGGCCTAATTTTTGTACTCGAACTTTCCGACAGGGAAATGTGAAAACGAACCCAAGGGCTAAGAACAATGGAAAAAAGTCGTGCACGCAGACGGTTTTGCGAACGGAGCTCATTTGGTGCCCCAAATGGCTATCGGGCCCGACGGACTCAGGGGTTAGGAACGATGGCAAAAAGCAGTGCGCGCGGACGGTTTTGCGAACAGAGCTCATTTGGTGCCCCAAATGGCTATCGGGCCCGGTGAGGCTTCCTCAGGGCCCAATTTTTGTGTGTGAACTTTCCAGCGAGCGGAAACGCGAAAACGGACCAAGAGGTTGAGAACGATGGAAAAAAATCGTGCGCGCAGACGGTTTTGCGAACGGAGCTCATTAAGTGCCCCAAATGGCTATAAGGCCCAACAAGACTACCCCGTGGCCCAATTTTTGTGCGTGAACTTTCCGGCGGGAGAAAACGTGAAAACGAACCCAGGGGTTAAGAATGATGGAAAAAAAGTCGTGTGCAGACGGTTTTGCGAACAGAGCTCATTTGGTGCCTTAAATGGCTATCAGGTCCGGCGGGGCTGCCCGGGGCCAAATTTTTTTTGCGCGAACTTTCTGGCGAGCAAAAACGGACCCAAGGGTTAAGAACGATGGAAAAAAGCCATGCGCATAGACGGTTTGTCGAATAAAGCTCATTTGGTGCCCCAAATGGCTATCGGGCTCGACAGGGCTACCCCGGCGCCCAATTTTTGTCCGTGAACTTTTCGGGCCCGCCGGGGGGGGGAACCAATATGTTTTTGCGGAACTCTCGCGGGCAAAAACGAGCTCATTTAGTGCCCCAAATGGCTATCGGGACCAGTGGGGTTGCTCCGAGGCCCAATTTTTGTACGTGATCTTTCCGGCAGGCGAAAACGCAAAACAGACGAAGGGGTTAAAAACGATGGAAAAAAGTGGTGCACGCAGACGGTTTTATGAACGGAGTTCATTTGGTGACCCAAATAGCTATCGGGCTCGGCGGGGTACCACGGGGCCCAAAATTGTGCCCGAACTTTCGGGCCGGCGAAAACGCGAAAACGGACCCAGGGGTTAAGAGCGATGGAAAAAAGTCGTGCGCGCAGACGGTTTTATGAACGGAGCTTATTTTGTGCCCCAAATGGCTATCGGGCCCGGTGGGGCTACCCTGCGGCCCAATTTTTGTGCGCGAACTTTTCGGCGGTTGAAAACGCGAAAACGGACACAAGGGTTAAGAACGATCGAAAAAGTCGTGCGCGCAAACGGTTTTGCGAACGCAACTCATTTGGTATCCCAAATGGCTATCGGGCCCGACGGGGCTACCCCGAGGCCCAATTTTTGTGGGCGAACTTTTCGACGGATGGAAACAGGAAACTGGACCCAGGTGTTAAGAACAATGGAAAAAAGTTGGGCGCGTAAACGGTTTTGTGAACGGAGCTCATTTGGTGCCCCAAATGGCTATTGGGCCCGGTGGGGCTGCCCCGCGACCAAATTTTTGTGCGCGAACTTTCTCGCGTGCGATAACGCAAAAATTGACCCCGGGGTTAAGAACGATGGAAAAAAGCCGTGCGCGCAGACAGTTTTGCGAACGGAGCTCATTTGGTACCCCAAATGGCTATCGTGCCCGGCGAGGGTACCTCGGGGCCCAATTTTTGTGCGCGAACTTTCCGACGGGCGAAAACGGACCCATGGGTTAAGAACGATCGAAAAAAGTCATGCGCACAAATGGTTTTGCGAAGGGAGCTCATTTGGTGCCCCAAATGGCTATCGGGCCCGACAGGACTGCCCCGGGGCCCAATTTTTGTGCGCGAACTTTCCGGCAGGCGAAAACATGAAAGTGGATCCAGGGGTTAAGAGCGATGGAAAATAGCCGTGCACGCAGACGGTTTTGCGAACGGAACTTATTTCGTGACCCAAATGTCTATCAGTCCCGGCGGGTTGCTTCGGGGACCAATTTTTGGACGCGAACTTTCCGGCGGGCGGAAACGCGAAAACAAACCCAGGGGTAAGAACAATGGCAAAAAGTCGTGTGCGGCAGACGGTTTTGCGAACGAAGCTATTTGTGGCTCAAATGGCTATCAGGCCCGGTGAGGCTACCCCGTGGCCCAATTTTTGTGTAGAACTTTCTGGCGGGCGAAAACACGAAAACGAACCCAAGGTTAAGAACAATGGAAAAGTCCTGCGCGCGAGCGATTTTGGGAAAGGAGCGCATTTGATGCCCCAAAATGGCTATCGGGCCCGGCGGGCCTAGCTTGGGCCCAATTTTTGTGCGCGAACTTTCCGGCGGGCGAAAACGGACCCAGGAGTTAAGAACGATTGAAAAAAGTCGTGCGCGCAGACGGTTTTGCGAACGGAGCTCATTTGGTGCCCCAAATGGCTATCGAGCCCGACAGGGTTGCCCCGGGGCCCAATTTTTGTGAGCGAACTTTCCGACGGGCAAAAACGCGACAACGAACCTAGGGGTTAAGAATGATGGAAAAAAGCTGTGCGCGCAACAGTTTTGCGAACGGAGCTCATTTGGTGCCTCAAATGGCTATCGGGCCCAGCGGGTCCACCTTGGGGCACAATTTTTGTGCGTGAACTTTTCGGCGGGCAAAAATGCAAAAACGGACCCAAGGGTTAAGAACGATGGAAAACGCTGGCCATGCAGACGGTTTTGCTAACGGAGCTCATTTGGGGCCCCAAATGGCTATCGGGCCCGACGGGGCTGCCGTGGGGCCCAATTTTTGTGCGGAACTTTCCGGCATACGAAAACGCAAAAACATACCCAGGGGTTAAGAACGTTTGAAAAAAGTCGTGTGCGCAGATGATTTTGCGAACGGAGCACATTTGGTGCCCCAAATGGCTATCAGACCCGGTGGGGGTGTCCTGGGGCCCAAATTTTGTGCGCGAACTTTCCGGCGGGCGGAAACGCGAAAACGAAACCAGGAGTTAAGAACGATGGAAAGTTGTGCGCGTAGAGGATTTTTCGAATAGAACTCATTTGATGCCCCAAATGGCTATCGGGCCTAGTTGGGCTGACTCGGGCTTAATTTTCTGAATGATCGATCTTAATTAATGAATAAACAGAAATACTCACGTCTCCAAGCACTCATGTGTTTTGCTCAAGCGTTTTGAAGAAATCCTTGGTCCTTAAGGTATATATGACCGTCCGCTTCTCGTTTTTTGGTTTTATGATGGTTTTTCCATCTTTTGTATGCATTACATAGAACATCTGGGACTAGGAAGCATGGGTCATAGGAACTAACGGTCCTTATGGGGAAGTCAGGTATAGGGACCAAAGGGTTGAGATTAACTGTGGGCAATTGGGGCTGAAAATATTGGAGCTGAGAAGATTATGGCTGAGAATATTAGGGATGAAAATCTCCCTTCTTCCCTCTTTTCACCAACTCAGGTGTGAACTTGGCTAATTTTTTCCTTTTCTGACGCTCTCGGTCATTTATTTTCTATATTTAAATTATAAACTAGTGACAATACAATATTAAGAAGACTAATTCATGCAATAGTCGTACCTCGACTTCAGTAGCATCTTTATGAGTTGATGTTCCCACAACCTTTGTTGAATCCGCAATGAAATGGCCCCTAAGACTGAATGCTTCAGTGGGGACTTCATTGATCGTCCCAACTAGCTGTTCATTGACATGTTATTCTGCATCAGTTTAAGGGGAATCATCTACACTGTGGGTTTCTTGGTGGGTATGAGGGGGATCTCCTGCATTAGTTTGAGGGGGATCATCATTATTACGAGGTCCCTCATTATTGTCACCATCACTATTATTATCATCACGAGGTCCCTCATTACTATTACTATCCTGAACAAATCGGACGAACTATTATGTCGAGGGAGGTCGTAAAGGAAATCTAAACGATCGTCTAAAAAATCTAAACGATCGTCTAAAAAATCTAAACATTCGTTTACAAAACCTAAATGATCATCTAGAAAATCGAAACAATTGTTTAATATTATTAACTTATCGTCTAGAAATGGAAACCTCATTCAGACGATGGACCATCATCTTTATTTTGTTCAATTGTTGGCCCATCAGATGATGTTGGATAGTAAATGTATCTACCATCTAATGGACCATGGTAGTCAAATTCACCAAATCTTTGCGAACTTCTTTCCTCCCCGAGAATCTTGTATGATTTAGAATGACGATGCCTTGAAGACTTCTATTGCCTACGTGGTTCCGACTCTATTGGGTTAGTCTGAACCGGCATATGTGGTTTTGGTCCTATACCTTGCACATTTTCAGAGCTTTCTACATGGGGTTCCTGCTCTTCGTGTCCCCCAAAGGACTCATGGGTATCGATTGAGTGTTCAACCTATTCAATCCTTCTTGCTCCAACAACCGGAACCACATTAAGTCATTCCGGTTGGTCCTTCTTGTACCTTATCTCTTTTACGCTAGGTACAAGTCTCGACACAACAATAGTCTGTACATAAATAAATGAGCAAGTCAGAATGCAAGAAACTATAAACAAATGAACAAGTCAGAAGTGATCGTTACTTACTTTTTTTGGGTGGAAAACTTTATTGCTCAATGATTTATAAGATGGAGCACGAGAACAAGTCCATCTAAGAATTTTAAGAATTTCATCTTTGATGGCTATGAACTTACTTGATGTGGAAAAAATTTCGTAAGCTCAAACCTACGATATGGAAACTTTGTTACACGTACATAACACATAGGTTCAATGTATATTAAAGTGAATCAGAAACAAAAGTACATACCTGGAAAGCAAGTATGAATCCCTTTATACAGTAATGTGAGGCATGGTGATCACCTGTTGCTTTCTTTGAATCATGTGCCTCCTTCTTCCCACACATGATAGTCTTCATGTTATTCAATGTACGTTGGTAAAAGAAAGAAGACTAGTCGTAATGTATGAATACGTCGTGGTCATCGACAATCCCAAATATATTCACATCGAACTGGGTTTTTCTTGTCTTTCCTAATCATCGTCGTTTCAATAAATAGTGTCAATGCAACCTTGACAGCATCTTCGTCATCAGTAAAATTGAAGTTCTCAAACGCAGTCTCCACATCCTTGCAAGAACTATCCTTTCCATTTGGGTCCTTGGTCCAATAATGAGTTTTCACAGCCTTTCATCGCTTGTTTCTCTTTCTACTATTTTCCTAGTCGGCCACAACCCAGTTATCAAGTTAAAATCCTCTTGGGAGATTATTACCTTCTTCCATAGAATGTTGAATGATATAATGTTAGGGTTCGCATATGCTACCTTGCTTAACAGAAAGTGGTGCAAAAGTTGTCCATTAAAAACAAGATCTATATCCAACAGTGGACCAAAAGTTGTTTTCCTATACAGTCTCATCTTTCTTTTGTCAACTTATTCTTAATCATAGGGGCAATTTTATGGACTTGGCAAGCGATTGTAGTAGGAAAATATTTCTCAGTAGGGACGACCATCTTAACAATCTGACAATCGTGTACATTACAAGCAAATATAAACAATCGTCTAGAAAAACTAAACGATTGCATAACAAAAACTGAACGATCGCATAATGAAAACTAAACAACCGCATGATATAAATTTAAATGATCACACAATATATATCTAAACGATCGCATAACAGTTAGCTAAATGATCACATGATATAAACCCTAAACATCTAAACGATACTAACAGTTAGCTAAACGATCACACAATAACTATTTAAACGCTCGCTTAGTATTCTCTATCTGACCACTTAGTATCTCTCAATGATCGATTACGAACGAATACGCGATTAAACCCTAAAAGATAGTCAAACCTCGAATATCAACATGCATTCTTCGAGGAAAAGAGTCTCATACCTTTCAAATCACGACGATGGTGGCAATGAAGTTCGAAGAGAAACCTACGAGAAGTTCTCGACTGGAGTTTGAGGAGAAAATGAGAGCAAATTTGAGAGAAAATTCTTCGAAGATAAATGCTTTGAGAAGGAAATGAAAGAAATGAAGTGAAGAGACCTGTCGCAAAGTATTTGTAGAGGCGCGCAAGCGGTCTGAAGGATTTTTAAAACTGGGGACAATTTTGGAATTTCGCATGAGCAAAAGATCAGTGCTAGAAAAGTTTTTAGGAAGAGATCATTAGTAGAAAAATTTTTGGTTTTGGGTTATTTTGTGATTTTTTTTTATTGAATTACAAACAGAAGAAGTTGGACGGGAAATTTGTATGAATGACCCATTTTTTGGACCCAAAATGTCAAATGAGCTATTTTTTAAAAAATAATGGCAATTGTCCTTCTGCTAACATCATCGCCATACCAAATTACTAAATTTCCCATACAAGTGCCTCACGTTATAAGTCTCTATCTCGTCTGGTTAAACACTCTCGCTCTCGCTTGAAATTACCTAGTTTGATGTGATTACTCGTCGGTGTACGAATAATTTGACAATTTTCACGACTGAAGTCTCAAATCAATAATACCTAAACACAATACAATGGTGATTTCTTTAAACTCTAAACTCCATTTCAACGGTGATTACTTCTCTGGTTTTCGACTGTGTTTTTTTTTAACGGAGTTTTTTTGAACTAGGATTTCCAAGACGAGGCTTTTTTAAAATGGAACAGGTTTTTCAAAACGGTGTTTCATTATTTTGAGTCTATTTCATTATTTTTGCCATGTTATTTATGGAAAGGTAGCATTACGAAATTTTGTATTGGGAGAGAGAGAGAGAGCGAGAGATAGAACGAGAGTGAAAGAGAGCAAGAGTAAAAGAGAGAGAGATTAAGAGAAAGCGAGATTAAGAGAGAGCGAGATTGAGAGAGAGAGCGAAATTAAGAGAAAGAGTAAGATTAAGAGAGAGTGGGAGTACACTTCAATTGCTTGTACACTTAATGACAAATGTTCTCTTGCTTTGTAGGATGACAGAAAAGTGTCTAGTTATTCAATATGGAGGTGATTGGAATGATAATGAAAGTTTGTATATTGGGGGAGAGTTGACAGGAATCATTGTGCCTGTTACATTGAAGTATGAAGAACTTAAATCTCACATTTACAAGGTTAAACATGTTAGTTCTTCAGAGTTTGATCTTATAATGAGAGTTAAATATAAGCTTGAATATGAAGCCCCTCCTCAATACATAAGGAACGAGGATGATGTTCGCTTTCTTCTTTTCAGAGAAAAGCTTAGTAGACTTCAATTACCTGTAACCCTAAAATCGAATTAAGATGAACATATTAGAATGAGGTTTGGAAATGTGAGTTATGATGATACAACTGTGGATAGACAATACGAGGAACCATATCAGTTTCGTCGGGAAGAGGATGATATTCCATTGTCTACCAACATTGTACCATCAACATTATCACTAGACAACGACTGCACTAATCCAACAAGATTGAATTAAATGAATTATGATGATACAAAATTGGGTGGTATTTCAATTGTTGGTAATAAGAGATCATCTAGACTTGATTATATAGATTGTGGTTATATAAAGCAACGTTGTGGTCCTTCGGTAGATGTTAATGAGCAACCAATAGGATTGAATGAAATGGATCGTGATCATAGAGATGTGCGTTGTTCTATAGCAGCTTTAGTGGTTCTACCGTCTGTGTCTTCAAGTCATAGGGGAGGATTGATTATGTCTGGTACCTCCTCATCTGGAACATATCATCACTAAGTGTGTATGTCCCTCCCTCCACCCTTCCACATTCAACATCCTCGTGCTTAGAATGCTCATGTTCATCCATTCCCTCCATCCTTCGACATTCATCATTGTTACCTCCACGATGATCATCACCGTCGCTTTCAGAACTACTCCCACTACTTGACCTACTGCCACTTTCAGCACTATCATCATTGGAACCTAGATCGAATATAGGTCATCTGTCCATTGGGGTATCCCCAAACTTCTCAATGTCGGTCATGACAATACCCTCTTTAAGCTTTGTCTGCATTAACAACCTAGTAAAATGGCTAGTGCCAATTGAACAACCAAATAAACATATTGTGCATAGAGTAAATGTACATTGTTAGACTCGAATATGTCTCTCTCGAGTACTTTGAAGGACACTGAGTGGAAGCATGACCATCGTAATATGCAAGGCAAAGCTACCTTGCTCTTTCGCTCCGCAATGTTCCCAGCTATCGATGCTGCTAAGATTTTATACGTCCATACCTAAATAAAATTTAACATATATTAAGAATAATAGTAATGTTAAATCAAACAACACGATTATTATGTTAAGCAAATTTACCTAGAACGTTTGTGGAAATCCATGCAAAGAGTATTTCATGACATAATTTTTATTTCCTTTGACATTCGTCTTGTATAAACTACCATTGTCATTCAATGCAGTCGTTAGGGCATCAAATTTCCCCTCCCAAATAATGGTACCCCCGTCTAGACTGTTGTAGCACTCTATGTTCTGAACGTCCTTAAAATGTTTAAGGTCCACTGCATTTTTCTGCTTATTCTTTCCCATTATTGTAACCTTCGTGTTGTAGACTAAAGTGATCTTCACAGCATCCTCGTCATTTTCAAACTCCAACTCCTTGTATTTTTCTTCTAGTAGACGAACATGTAAAGTGTCCTTTGTCACTCGATTACCAAAATACTTGATTGCAAGTTCATATGAGGATTGCTCATTCTGATCAACGCGTAGGGGATCGCCACCAACTAGTCATCAACAAAAAATCATCATTCGAAAAAGTGACAACCTTTCCACCAACAGAGAATGAGATTGAGTTAACTCTCGTACTTTTCACTTATCTCCATAACATATGATGTATAATTGGGCTGTTGAACACCATGTCAACGTCTACAAATCGCCCAAAAACTGTTCTGTTGAACATCTCTAGCTGCCTTGGGGTAAGTTTCTCCTTCACAGTCTTGTTCACATTAGCAATGTGGGCCAAGCTCGTTACTTGACCGGGAAATCGATCGACTACAGGTATTCTGAAAACGTGTTGACATCTTAAATCACTCCTGCATGAAATAAAGATTCAATCAGTAAACTCTTTCAGAAAAAAATTGTAAAAAAACATTATGTATCGCTTTCGCTGGCATCGCTATCTATGGTATCACTCTCTCCGGTATCGCTCTCGCTGGTATCGCTCTCTTTGGTGTCACCCTCTCTAGTAATTCTCACCAATCTCGCTCACATTCTCTCTTTTTACTCGTCTTCAACCACAGAACACATCGAAAACCAAAAAATAAACAAAAAAACCATAGATTCATAGTATTTATAAACCCTAGAACAACCCACCCTTTCCGGTCGCTCTCTCTAGTATCGCTCTCGCCGATTTCACTCTCACTTATCTCGCTCACATTATCTCTTTTTACTCGCTTTCAACCATATAACACATCGAAAACCAAAAAACGAATAAAAAAAACCTAGGTTCACAGTATTTCTAAACCCAGAACGACTCATGAAGCCCCATTACCGATCATTTTCAGGCATATATTGAAATCACTTACCGATCATATTCGATTTGTTGGTGGCAGAAAAATCGTTTGCAAGCCCAAATGATGGATTTTAGAACGCAGCAAAACCGTCCAGAGCTTATGATCAATATGAAGCCATTAGGGAAATTTGAAGAGTTTTTAGTTTTGGTTGGTTTTCAGTAAAAGGGTAAGAAGACAAAGAGGTGAGGACAATTTACGTAATTTGATATGACGATGACATCGACAAGAATCAATTGACATTATCTTAAAAATGGGTCATTTGACATTTTGGATCCAAAAAGTAGATCATCCGAATAAATTTCCCAAGTTGATCCAATGGAATTATTTCACAAAGAGTGAGAAGGATGGATAGGTAAAGGAATCTGCCAAATTCGATAAAGTTACGTGAAAGTTGAAAAGTGTCAACGTTTTATTCAAAGGTTACTATCTAGACCTTTCAATTGACGTTCATCAATGGCGGAGCCTCATACGCAGGAAGAGCATTTCGACGTCCTAACCAAAACTGGAGAGAAAACTGGATTTTCCAAACCCAGGCATGATTTTCTTTAGTATGCTTATTCTTCTTTTTCTTTTTTCATTCATGTTCGATTGGTTCTCCTGAAATTTTAGACCGCAAAACTGCTGATTGATGCAAGTTCATTAATTTCCAAATTGTCATCCATACCCACCAAGACGGTGGGACAGTGATGATCACACGTTTCGTCTTATTCCCTTAATGTTTGTTGGCCTTTTGGTTGAGTTATTAGATGGAATTCGTGTCTGACTTTCCCTGAACGTGTTGGTTTTCTAGCTTCCAGCGTAAAACTCAATTGCGCCCACTACCAAGTGCTAGAACACCTGAAGAAGTCATTTACTTTCTTGTTGCCTTGGATTGTTCTTCCCCTCAGCTGCAAACAGGATATGTAGCACCTCGTGTAGTTGTTTAGATTCGAGCTTGCTCAGGAGTATCATGTAACCCATTATCAGTTGTATTTTAGTTGTGTACTCTGTTATCTGTTAGTCTCCTTTTCTGTTAGAATATGAATGTAGGCTGTTGGTTAAGTCTCTGTAAGTCCTTATGTATATTGAGTCTGCAAACCCATCCCTTCATCTAATAATACAGCTGTAAGTATTTTAAATTTGTGAAATATTCTTATGCAGGCTCTTTGGTTTTCTTTATCTTTTTCCACGATTCTCTTCTTCTTCCTTCCATGAATTTCCATAAGCTCTACAATGATGAGCTCTTCGAGATGCATGCCTTTTCTCCAATTTTTATTCTCTCCAACATATGCAATACGTTGTCTATATGTCTCGATTCTTCGAACTTCGTACTCTTAAAATTTCAACTTACTACTATCCTGAAGGCTCACAGGTTACTTGGTTTCATTGATGGATCACAATCGAAACCCTGCTGCAACGATTTACCCACCGACTAGTGAATCTTCTGTCTTCTATTGATTCACAAAAAGATTAGGTGCTTATGGCGTTGGTCAATCTATGCTCTCAGGCTCTCGCTTATAATATCAACACTACTTGTCAACAAGTTTGGAAAACTTTGGAAAAAAGTTATTCTTCTTTATTTTATTATTCCCCAAGTTATCAGTACATTTTCTATTTCAATTAGAGTTACTACAGAATCTAGTCTGCCAAATTATATGACCAGTCCATGGAATAGAGGGATCCTAAATGTTCTCATTTATCATCTAAAAAGTAATAGATTTCCCCCCATTTTTTGACAGAATCAACAACTTTCATTAAGAACACAAGAGCATACAAAAAACAAGCCCACCAAAACACCTCTACTAAAGGAAGGGGTTCCAACTAAGTAAAATGTTACCAAGAGAAGAATTACAAAAAAGCTTCAAAACTGAAGTCCAAAGACACATGAAACCTCGCTAAAGACCAAACCTCACACGAGACCCTATCCCTACCTCTGAACACTCTATTGTTCCTCTCCCTGCAAATAACCCATAGAACCGCGCAAACCCTAACAAACTGCAAAAAACGACCTTTCTCTCTGAAAGGCGGATGGAGGAGGAGCTCCTCGATCATCGTATGAACATCCCTTTGGCCGGTAATTCGAACATCAAACTCCTGCAAGAAGTAACTCTAAACAGCCCGCACATTCTGACAATCCCAAAGGAGATAATCCAGGTCTTCCTCTGTCTTCTGACAAAGAATACAAAAGGTAATAGATAGACCAAGACTCTGACACATACAACTCCAAATTATGGAAGTAAAAGGGCACAACCATAAAATTTATTGAGATCCTCTCTGTCTAACTCACTAGTACACTAAACACAGTAATTCGAGCCTAGAACTTGAGGCTTTCTGTAGAACATCTGTAGTGTTATTCTTTCCCAAGTTAATGTAACAAACAAAAAATCAAACCTTTTTGGGGATTTTGAGCTTGCACCAAAGGATGGAAGAAATAATGAGAGATTGAGGAGACTGGAGAACAAGCCAAATGAGGATACAAAGATTTAGGAAAGGAAGTTCCTGATCAATCAAGGCTTCAAGGGGTTGTAAATGTTAATCTCTATAACTAGGAGAAAGAACAACCAATTGATGTGAACTGATGTGAAGACAAGAGAAAGGCCAACTCCCCAACTCTTGATTAAGGAGGGCCTTTTGCGATCAAAAGTTAAAGTAGTTTAATGAAAGATCATAAACATCGGTGGTAGTCTTTCTTCTTTATGTGTGATTATGGTGTTGAAGAAATTGGAACAAAAGGAAGAGAGACAAAACTTTTACTAAAAATTTACAAGGAAAGACAGTTTGGAGAGAATACTCTTTCATTCTCTCAAAATACACTCACGCACTTTTCACTCTAAGTTTCTCTCTAACTCTTCTTACTTTGCTTGGCTCACATATGAGACCACATCTCCTATTTATAGGCATCACATCCTTGGAGCCCAAGCAAAAGGATCTCTCTTGATTTTTCTTGGAATTTATTATTATTATTATTATTATTTTTTTAAAATGGAAACGAGTCTCTTCATTGATGTAATGAGATGAGACTAATGCTCAAAGTATAGAAGGATTATACAATGAGCAAAAAAAGCCTAAGGATCATGAGACACACCTAGACATCTCAACTAGGTGGACACCCCCTTAGCGTCCTTATCATTTCCATACAAACTATCTCAATATAATAGAATAAGGACACAACAATACAGCCAAGAAAATGACACTATCTAGGCTAGAGAATTGGTTGTTCTTGAATTCTGGTGTACCGAGAGTTTGTAAGCGAGTTAGTTAAATAGGTAGTTAGTTAGTTTGTTACTCTATAAGCTTGTAATCATATATTCCAAATTAGGTTTTTAGTCACCAAATTAGAAGCAACCTTTTTAATCAATTTAATAAATTAAATTTATTTAATTGATTTATTTTAATAAATTCAATTGAATTGGTAATTCTATATCTCTTGTCGAGTCACTATGGATATTCCACATCAATCATTAACCTTTTTAATCAATTTTAATAAATTTAATGTATTCAATTCATTTACGATAAAGAAGATTTATTTAATCAATTTTATTGAATTGGTAACTCTATTTCATCTATAAATAAAGCATCTCCCATCATTTTGAGGAAGAGAATTACATTCATTCAAATTCAGTCCTTTGGTATATTACATCAAATTGGTATCCGAGCACTCCAAGAATCTGGGCTGATGGTGGGAAGAAGGGCTGCCCATCTGAGAGGAGGAGAACCTGTGGCAAGATCAAGAGATGGAAGAAACCCCCACACTTTCTCCTAGAACAACAACACAACACTTGCTGTCTGTTGAGAACTCTTTGGAGGGAATTCATGGAACGATGACTAGCATTCCAGAAAGTATGGAAACCCACACTCGTAGGGTTGAGAGGCTGGTAGCAGCACCTCAAAATCAAGAGAACGCTCAACCATTCGTGCAAGAATGGGGAAGAAGAGGTAAGCGTGGCATTGAACAGCCAAGAAATTTCCAATTTCAACCAGAAATTCATCAAGAGCTCCAAGATTACATAGGCAGCTCTAAGAAGACGTTTGAATAGGCAAGAATGGCAGCAAGAATTTCAAGATTGGGATTATTCGAGTGAGTATGATCAAGAAGAAGAGTTATATGCTCCAAGGAGGCGACGAGAAGAGAGGTATAGAGATAAAGGTGACTCATATGATTACAAAATGAAGATTGACTTGCCGACTTTCAATGGGAAGCGTGACATCAATACATTCCTCAATTGGATCAAGAACATTAAGATTTTTTTCGATTTTATGAATACGCCGGATCACAAAAAGGTACGTTTGGTAGCTGATGGGTGGCAAAATGGAGAATAAATATGTGTGCGTCTTATGATATGCATTGATCTCCATGCGTCGATGGTCATGAGTTGGACTAAGGGATATGCAATATGCGTTTAAGAATATATGCAATGACCATGCGCTCCCGTCACAAGTTTTCTTGCTCTCTCGCCAAGTATAATGAGATCGCAAGTTTCTTGGGGTGATCCGAGGTCGAACTCAGGGACTTGTAACTAATGTTGCGAAGTGATGCGTCTGCGGCGATGAATAAAAATGAAGTTAAAGGACTATGCGCTACTCCTACTCCTAGCTAAACAGATTAAGCGATGGAAGTATGACTATGAGAGTTGGTAGAGACGCAACAACTGTTAACGCGTAATAAGATGCTAGATAAAATGGTGGAGGGGATGACTTCACCGCATCATTAAGCTTGATAGCAAGGGTAACCCCAGCCAGCGCAAGTTATGCGATCATGCTATACACAAATATATACGCATGCGATGCATATGTGATAATGTCGATAGGACTTATGTCTAAGTCTCTATTCTTGCTTATGCGATCTAAACACATAAACAAGGTGACCGCATACCACCATATCCTACTTCTAGGGTGCATGTGATGTGTAGATAGCAGATAGAACTTATTCCTAAGTTTCTACTCTTGCTTATGCGATCGAATCTGACTCTTTCAAGCCTAGATTTGGTCTTTAGAGACTACTCTCTCAAGTATTTCCAAATGATGAATGATGCACTCATAAGACAAGATGATCACACAAAGCATGGTTGACATAAGATTATTCCTATCTCTAGAAACACTGCTTACTTTGCTTAGTGAGTTCTACTACTTACCCTCTCGGGCAGTTAGTCGTCGCTGGTCAGCTCATAGACAAGCATTGCGACCGCTTATAGACAAGCGTTGCTATAGCCTTACATTAAGCAAAGAGGATTTACTCACTATACTCGCGCAACGTACACTTCTCGGTGGTTTGCTACATGCTTCATATGTCTATGCTGCATGATTAAGTATGCAATACTCTAGCAATCTTACTTAGTTCGTTGCAATGAAAGTAAGGGAGGATAAAGAAGAAGTTAATGAAGATGGAGTCGAAGGAAATAAAGAGATGCATTGATTACAAATTGTATTAATGTCTTAAGTCAAAATGTAATACAATACAGAGATAGAAGAGAGATGGAGGGCTAGATGTAGGCAATGTCTTGCTTCCATCAGATGTGTGTCAAGGCTGTCGGTGGTGCCATGGATGGGCGGTGGAGTAGTCTCTCTTGAGATCTAACTTCGGCAAAGCTCCAGTTGTCACTCGGAATAGTTGAAGGAATAAAGAACTCTCAAAGAATGTCTTCTCACGCTCTCATTTGTGATCACAAGGATCTGCTCTAAGGCAGAAGCTCGGATGATTTGCAGTTGGGCTCTAAGGCTCTATTTATAGAGCTCAATCACCGACAACATTAATGGTCCTGCTCTGAATCTCTGCTACTAACGGCGTGATGGACCTACTCTGAATCTCTGCTACAAACGGCGTGGTAGGTGAAATGTTAACATCATCTTTTTGATACTCCCAATGTATGCATTCATGCTTGGTTTCCGAAGTACCATCGCATTCCACCAACCTTGCGATCACCCTTCTATTATGGTTATTATCCTGTAACCGCAACCTCTATGCGATGGACGCATGCGGTTAATAGCCGCAATATCCATGCGATGAACGTACGCGATCACCCTTGCGATGGTCTGGGATTTACCGCATGCGATCGGTTCCTGCGATAGCTATGAAAATAGACGTTTTGTCGCAGAATAACGCATAATATTGGGTTAGCCGAGATTTTCAATGCTGATCGACGCAAGCTCACTTTTCATATGAGTTCTTAGAATAATCACCGCATATTCTACTTGTTAGCCCTCATAATTCTAAATAAAAGGCTACAATAATTTACATTTCTATTAGTTATCAGTAGCCTTCAAGTTGAAAGAGGGAGCTTCCACTTAGTGGGATCAATTGGAGATCAATCGGCAATGGCAAGGCAAGAGGCTAATTCAAACGTGGGAAAAAATGAAGGGGTTGATGAAACAGAGGTTCCTTCTTCCCAATTATGAGCAGACCTTTTACAATCAATACCAAAACTATAGTCAAGGGCCTTGACAAGTGGTAGATTATGTGAAAGAATTCCACCGATTGGGAGCAAGAACAAATTTGGTGGAGAATGAACAACATCTAATTACAAGATTCACTGGTGGCCTACAGGTGGACATAAAAAAGAAGGTAAAATTACAACATTTTCATTTTTTGGATGATGCAATTTATTGTGCTGAAACAATAGAGGAGTTGAATGATTTACGCTCCAAGAAAATTTCAAGAAAAGCTCATTGGGATGCTTCTGTAAGTAGAAGAGCAAATAGTACCTTGGACCATCCTACTCCACCAATTTCATCCAAGGAGGATAAAGAAAGGCAAGAAGAGGTTGGTGAGAAGGAAACAAAGGTTGTTTATGAGCATAAAGTTCAAAATCCTTATAATTGGCCTACATTGGGAAAATGTTTGAGGTGTGGCCAAGCGAGGCACTTGTCTAATGAGTGTCCCCAACAAAAAACAGCAGCATATATGGATGAAGAAGGGGATTCGTTGGCTGAATGCAGTGAAGATAATGAGGAAGAAGCCAATTATATTGACACAGATGAAGGTGATAGGGTGTCTTGTGTTCTTCAAATGGTGCCGATTGCTCCTAAAGGAGATTTTAATCCTCAAATACATTTTTTTTTGGAAAAGGAAACACCACTTTTCATTGATGAAATGAAAAGAGCCTATTGCTCGAATTACAAGAAACTACTAAAAATAAGAAGAACCAGGGATCGGCAGATGCACCAGACTATCTCAACTAGGTTGACACACCCATTGCATCCTCTCCATACTCCAAAATGAACATTTCGAATACAATGGAAAACCATGTGTCTAAAAAAACTATTACATAGAATGAATGAAAGCATTCCAATTAAGACAAATATCTTGAATAGAATAATCCAAAAAATTCTTGGAAAGTGAACACCAAAAAGAAGCTTTAACTCTTGCAATTTCATAACGGTCAAACCATTGAAGAGACTTTTCTTGAAAAATATGTTGATTTCTCTCAAACCAAATTTCTGTCAAAACTGCTTTAGCTGCATTAATCCATAACTGAAGCGAGTGAGCTTTTTTTTAGAAAACGACCGTTATTAATCATTAAGATTTAGTACAAGAGATGTGTACTTGGAAATAAAGGCGAATGCAAATAACCAAGAAGGAAACCAAAGGATCAGTAGGCGCACCCGGGCATCTCAACTAGGTTGACACCCCCGTAGCACCCTCATCATATCCAACAAAACTGATGAGCCCTTAAAAGCTAGCAAAAAGTTAATATTAATGAGAAAAAGACAAGTAAAAGCTTCACAAACTGAAGCTGCAAAGAACTAAGAATACAGCAAGGAAATTATAACAATTGAGATTACAAAAGAAAGTTTAAATCTGCTGCCACATCCAACGGATCTTCAACTAAGCTTCCATTTGTAAGAACGCTTGCCAATTTGAGCTCATGTTTTGTAAGGAGTAGGCTTCAAAACATTTAGAAAGGGAGCATCAAAGAGAAGCATTGAGCTTTGTCGCCTCAAATTGAGCAAACCAAGGAGTTTCCTTACTATTGAACACTCTTTGGTTTCTTTCAAACCCAATTTCAACCAGCACTGCTTTTATCCTATTAATCCAAAGTAAATTAGAGTATTTCTTGAGAGATGGACCAGAAAGTAGTTGTTGCACATTGCTTCTAAATGAATTATCGAAGACCCAAGAGGTGTTGAAGCAATTGAGAAATTCTCTCCAGCAATTAAAGGCAAAAATATAGTCGAAGAATAGGTGTTGGAGATCTTCTTCAGCTGATTTGCAAAGGATACACCAATTGGGGGAAATATAGTAGTAGGGCAGCTTTCGTTGCAGCACTGAGGAGCAATTAAGGGCTCCAAAAAGCATTATCTATATTGTTATATTAACTCGCCTAGGATTGTTGGTCTTCTAAAGACCCTTTTGAAGGCTGGCTGAAATTGGAGGGGCCAAAGAAAGGTGGTTTACTAGTGTTTTAACTGAGAAGGGGCCATTATTTTCAAGGGACCAAAGGCGAGTATCTTGCCTACTGTTTAAATCTTGCTTAACCAACAAGGCTAGAAGAAATATGGGGTTCTGCTTCTGGTGGCAACATGCTATGGGGTGGTGGTCCCGCTTATGGGGTCTAATCAATACGTTCGAACTCTAGAATCTCATCTTCCTTTAGGGCTCTTCTGAAGTTAAGTGTCCATGAAGAGGTGTGAGAATCCCAATAGTTTGATACTGAACCATTGGGATGGGTGGTTAAGCCAAATAGGGAAGGGAATTTGTCTTTTAGAAGAGAAGAATCCAGTTAAGGGTCTTGCTAAAATGCAATCCTGGTTCCATTTCCCAATTTAAAAGCTACCAAATTCTCAACATTCAACCAAGATCTTGAAATACTTATCCAAGAACTTCGAAGACTGCAATGAACCTTGCCGGATGTGTGCCAACCAAATTGGCTGCTGCCATGGATACTTGTAATAACTTGATTCCACTCGGAGGGTTGTTCTTTCATATACCGCCAGCCCCATTTGGCTAATAGAGTCAAGTTTTTAGCTTTCAAGCCTCCTAGCCCGAGACCCCCATCTGCCTGTCTTTTAGAAGCTAGCTCCCACTTTGATAAATGGTTTATCTTTCCACCTTTATGGCCTTCCCAAAAGAAGTTTCTGATGGTCCTTTCTATGGCTGATATCACTTTTTCAGGCATCAAAAAAGAGGACATGTAGTAGGTTGGAAGGTTGTAAAGGACTGATTTACACAAAGTAGCTCTTCCACTCCTTGGTAAGTTGTATCTTCTCCACTTGTCAAGTTTTTTGTGTACTTTATCTATGACCAGCTGCCAAAAATCCAATTTCTTTGGATATCCCCCAAGAAGAAGGCCCAAATATAAGAATGGAAGGTGTGCTAATTGACAATTCAGCCTTGAAACTACTGCCCTCAACTTGGAATCTTCAATATTATCCCACAAATGGCAGATTTTTTTCAATTAACTTTCTGACCGGAGCACCATTCAAACAAATTAATGGATTTTCTAAGATTGTCTAGCATGTCATCGTCATACTTACAAAAAAGTAGAGTATCATCACCAAATTGAAAAATGGAGAGTTGAACCTTATTTTTCTTAACCATAAAGCCTTCAAATAGATCTTTTTCTTGGATTCTGTCAACCAATACACTAAGCAAATCACTAACCAAAAGGAAAAGGAAGGGAGAGAGGGGGTCACCTTGTCTAATTCCCCTTGTAGCTTTAATTCTTCCTCTTGGTCTTCCATTTATGAAGATGGAGAACATTGGATTAGAGATACAACCCAAAATCCAAGAGATCCACTTGGGGTGGAAGTTCCTCTCATGAAGGGTTTTTTCAAGAAAATCCCAATCCACTCTATCAAAAGCCTTTTCAAGATCCTGCTTTAAAATCCAACCCTTTCTCTTCTTGCTTCTGTAATCTTCTACTGCCTCATTAGCTATTAAGACTGGATCAAGTATTTGTCTACCTTCAATGAATGCACTTTGAGTTGGGCTTATAAGGCTAGGCATTACTTTCTTGAGTCTTTCTGCAAGAACTTTGGCTAGATAAACTGATAGGTCTGAAGTCTTTCACTGGGACTGCCTCTAATTTCTTTTGGATTTTTTTTTTTAAAGGGAAACAAACTTTTTATTAATTCATAAAAAGAGAGTACAAGAGATGTGTACTTGAATGGGGTCGATACAAGATACGGGATCAGGAGACGCACCCGGGCATCTCAACTAGGTTGACACGCCCTTAGCGTCCTCATCATATCCATAGAACTCAGACAAAGATGGAAAATATGAAACTTACAGGAGATTTGAAAAATAGAAAAAACGTCCTCTTTTGATGGCCAAATTACAAACCAAGAGGGAAAACAAGAGAATCATAAAATAAACCTAGCTACTTGAGTCTTCAAATTTGGGTAGTAATGATCCTTCTCTTTGAAACATAATCAAACTGGGAAGATGAATGCTTGCCAATTCAAACATAAATCTTGAAGTGAGTAGGCTTCAAAGTGTTTTGAAAGAGAATACCATTGAGAAGCATTAAGTTTGGCGGCCTCATAGCGGAAGAACCAAGTGTGTTCTTTATCCTGAAAGATTCTTTGATTTCTTTCGAACCAAATTTCAACTAATATTGCTTTTACTGCATTGCACCAAATCAGATTTGGGGCTTTTTTGAGGATAGGACCCGTGAGTAACTGCTGAACATTCTGTTTACAAGTAAAGTCGAACACCCAACTGATGTTGAAAGATTTAAAAAGGACTAACCAACAATTTCTTGCGAAGAAGCAGTCAAAGAACAAGTGTTGCAAGTCTTCTCCTGCTGATTTACATGAAACACATTGATTCGGAGAAATAAAATGGGAGGGCAGCTTGTGTTGCAGAACTGATGCGCTATTTAAGGATACAAACAGCAAGATCCAGACTGTAATATTCACTCTTCGAGGGCTATTGGTCTTCCACAAAGCTTTTAAAAGGTGGGTGTCAATAGGTGAGGCCAAGGAAAGATGGTTAGACATAGATTTTACTGTGAATAAACCACTTGTTTCTAAGGACCAAGAACGATAGTCAGGTCTGAGAGAGGGCTTTAGATTGGAAATCAAGAGAAGCAAAGTCTGAAAGTCTGGTATTTCTTCATCTTTTAGCAATCTTCTGAAGGGTAAAGACCAAGATAGGGTTCTAGAATCCCAATGATCCATTTTGGATAGAGGCAGCTCTAAATAAAGAGGGAAAACTGAGTTTAAGGGGTGAATTACCAGCCCAAGAGTCGTGCCAGAAGGCAATTCTGCTACCATTTCCCAGTTTGAGGACAGCCAAGGCTTCTACTTTCAACCAGATTTTTGATATGCTAATCCAAGGACTTCGAAGACTACAAAAGGACTTTCCTAGAGTGTTCCAATCACCAAAAATTCTGCCATGAATACTCCTTATAACTTGAAATAAATAACTCAACATAAAGCAGATTTTCCCAATTAACCTTTTGTCCCAACCACCATTGAAATAAATCAATGGCATTAATTAATGTCTTCAAACTTTTTTCATCGTCTTTGCAAAATAGTAATGTATCATCAACATATTGGAGGATTGAAACATGAACTTTTTCCTTGCCAACTAAAAAGCCTTCATAATTCCCTTTCTCATGTATTACATCAACAAGGATACTCAACCGTTCGCTAACCAAAAGGAAAAGGAAAGGAGAGAGAAGATCTCCTTGTCTAATACCTCTAGAAATAAAAATTCTTCCACGTGGCCTTCCATTAATAAAGACTGAAAACTTTGGATTTTTTACACACCCCATGATCCATTGAATCCATTTAGCAGTGAAGCCTTTTAAATTCAGCACTTTTTCTAAAAAATCCCAATCTACTCGATCAAAAGCTTGGTGCATCTCATATGAACCATCTCCGCATCAAGAGAATTTGCAACTTTTTCATCGATCCCACAACAAACTCCATGAACTTCTCTTTTTCTAAATCCATTTCATCTCTCAAAGCTTTTAAAATTCGATCTTGGTCAATAGAATTTGAAGAATCAAACTCTAATAAATTAACAAAGTTTGAACACTTTAAAGCTTGAATTTTTTTGGTCTTCTAATGCCTAAAAAATGATGGTAAAATCTCCACGATTAAAATCTTTTATATTCATCGATGTTGGGATGAAACCACAAACATTTTTTTCAACTTTGGTTATAGCTGAAGAACAATCCAAACAATTAAGAGTTTGGGATGCAATGCTAACCAAACCTCCTAATTGTTGCCCAATTGCATTGAAGACTGAACTTTTCCAATATGCCAGAGGTAAATTTTTTATACGGATCCAATCTCTATAACTATAAATCAAGTTTGGTCTAGAAAATGCCCTGTTTGACCAACACATCCACCTTTAGATGAAGATTGCCAAATCGCTGCCACTTTCCAATATTTTTGAAATTTTTTTGATTCATATCAATTTTCAGTAATGCTTTGTCATCCATGAATGGATTGATTAAAACTCTATTATGAAGATGATCCTCCAAAGCAGTCTTCACATCCAACCATGAACTGTGAGCAAACAATCTAGAAACCACAAATAAGGAATTGAAACTCAAGTTCAACACTTCTGTTTCCTTCTTAACCCAAAATGATGAAGGACTAACATGGGTATGCTTAAAAATTGAATCACCTTGTTTAATTACTTCTGCATATGATCTCTTTTTGTCCAAAACATCAGTTGATGCAATAAACTTTCGTTTACCCATCTCAGCATCATATTCTAGCCATTTCCTCGTGATTGGATATTGAATATTTTCAGATTGATCAGTCAAGGCCAGAGGTTTATTAATACAAAAACTAACCATTTCTTTGAACTCTGGCCAACCAGATTTGTCATCTCCATAAGGAATGTGAATGTTCTTCCTTCCTTCTGTTGAAGGCCAGACCGCACACTTCACAAACCACCGTTCTTTGTTACGAAACTTTGAAAGTCGGATTACATATTGATCTACTCTTTCCTTAAGTAAAAAGAACTCAAAAGTCAGACCGCTTAATAACCTTTTCATGCTGATATCGAGCCACTTTGCCATCATCACTGAGAAGAATACTTTCTGACCTCTTTTCATATGTTCCACAAAAAATTCGTTGCCATCTTGCCACATACAGAAGAAATGATCAATAATAGTACAACTTTTCACCTCCATAGTTCCGAATAAAGAATAGAGGTAAGGATAGAAAAGGGGAAATAAACGGAGATGTTAGGAAGGTGGTCGGACTGGAAGAAAAAGATCGGAAGGAAGGGAAAGAGCTTGAAATGGAGAGGAGAGAGGAGAGAGTGTTGGGGGGGGGGGATGTAATCCTCAAATACATTGCAAAATGTTTGTTAAAGAGAGAGAGTGGGTCTTGTAGTGGTTGAAAAGAAAAAGTACAAAAAACAGTGAAGACATTCAGCACCACATTGACTTGGTTCCGGATGCTACAATCCTTCATCTTCCTCACTATAGGATGAGTTTGAGTATGAGATCCTCCACCAATATATTGAAGAATTATTGAAAGGGGGCACATTCAACCAAGCCTTAGCACATGTGCGGTGCTAACTCTTACCCCTAAAAAGATAGTAGTTGGAGGATGTATGTTGATAGTAGAACTATCAACCGGATTACAATGAAGTATAGCTTCCCAATCCCTAGAATAAGTGATTTACTTCATCTACTTGGAGGAGCCTTGATTTTTTCAAAAGAGGACTTGAAGAGTGAATACCACCAGATTAGAATGAGGTCGAGGGATGAGTGGAAGACTGCATTTAAGCCCTACTTCTCATTCGCAGATTGGTGGCCAAACCAAGTTACTGCATTGAGTTACCTTATGACCTACGTATTAATCCAGTATTCAATGTTGCTGATCTCAAACCTTATTTTCCCCTCGATGACTACCAGTTGGCGTCCTAATTGTCATCCTCGAGGCCGAGTTTGATTTTAGGGCGGTGGAATATGGTGTACCGAGAGTTTGTAAGTGAGCTAAGAGTGAGTTAGTTAAAATAGGTAGGTAGTCTGTTATTCTACAAGCATATAATCATTTCATCTATAAATAAAGCATCTCCCCTCATTTTGAAGAAGAGAATTATATTCATTCATATTCATCAGATTCTAAATATTCTAGATATTTTTTGGTTTATTCTTATCTGAAGGAATTTTCTAGAATTCCTTAAACCTAAAGAAAACCAAGGATATTTCTAGATTTTTCTTTGAGATATTTGTTTACATACTTCAACATAATTCTAGAGAAATCTCATTTACACATTAATGTTATATTGTAGATACTTCAAGAATCTTCTAGACTAGTTAGTGTTTCTATATATTTTAACATATGGTACCTTTTTTATTGCCAACTATTGGAGTGGCTCAACAGATCCTTTGAGTTTTGTCTGTCTTGTACCTTTCACACATCGTCTGGGAAACAAGTTTGTTATAAAGAGGGAAAAAAAAAAAAGAAAAAAGAAATCACCATATGGTTATTTTTACTAAATATGCTAAATATTTCTCCATGTTCGTTGTAAATACTTTACTTGACAATGCAGGGGAGATGTTCATAGAGATGGGGACTACCATCGGGCTGTTCATATGTGGATTTTTGCTGAAAGTACACAAGAATTACTTCTCCAACTACGTGCTGACTGCAAGGATTCATGGCCTGGGTTGTGGGATATATCCAGTGCCGGTCACATATCTGCTGGCGATTCATCACTTGAGACAGCTAGGTAATTTAAAATACTATTGATGATTAATCATCATCATTTTTCACTTCACTGATCAGTTACTGCTCCTCTTTTAGGTTGTATGACTGCAAAGAAGCTTCTGTAAAAGATACAAGCATGCTCTATTGGATGCATATATATAATTTCATACACATTATCATTTGAATTCACGTTTTCAGCTTTGTCAATGGAGAAATAAGAATGTAGAAAACACCTTATGAAGTATGTCAACAGAATCAAGGAGTTGACTGAATCCAATGGTTAAATGAATGTTTTATGCATGATAATTATAAAGATAATTTTTCTGGATGCCCCTTAGTTCCAATAAATTCTTAGCATACAGGATAGCAAACTAAATAGCTGGATTCCAATTCTGAGTATTTGGTTTAAATGGCTCAAGAGTCAAGACTTCTCAATTGTGCTCACTCCCCAGCTTATTTGATCATTATTCTTCAAGTGGAATGCTTTTATTCATTCTTCCTAATTTGTTTTGTTATTATTATTTTTTTTAATATTCCTTTTCTCTACTTTGAGAGTTCGCGTCCTTGAGCCATTTTGCTTCTTTTTATTATCAACGAGAAATTAGGCTATTAGATAAATACTATGGAAAGGCTTCATAGTTTTGGTCTCGAAATGACCTGATTAGTCTTGGTTACCCGTTCAAGGCCTTCAGCTTTTTTTTTTTTTTTTTTTTTTTTTTTTTTTTTTTTTTTTATTATTTTCTCTGGCTTGGGCCATATGGCCCCATTTGTTAGCTCTGAATTGCGATTTCCTTGTATTTCATTTTACTGCTTTCTGAATCATTTATTACTGAAAGAATAACAAAGGAATCTACACGTATTCTTTCAGGAGAGAGCTTCAAGAAGAGCTTGGCGTTATTCTTCCAAATGATGCATTTGAATTGATATTCATTTTTCTCCATGAGACGTGAGTGGATTGTTCCAAGTAACCATGATAAAATTAGACAATGCATATGATATGGTTTATTATATCCTTTGTTTATTTCTCAAATAACGAATTTTGTAGCTACATTTCCCTTTGTGATCAGCTCAATGCCGACATGTGTGTGTTTGTTTTTAGAAAAATTACACCTTCAGTCCCTAAAGGTTGAATTTGGTAGTATTTTGGTCCATGATTTTTCAAAGTCGGCATTTTATTTCATTTTTTATTTAAAGAAAACCAAGAGTTGACGCCTGCATTGCATGTTATTTCTTCTAATTTTTAGCCTTGGATTGATGTACAGCATCACAAATGGTGGACAATTTATCAATAATGAATTTGAGGACGTGTATTTGGTAACAACATTGGATCCAATCCCTTTGGAGGCTTTTACTCTTCAGGTTGGTGGTAAATCATCTATTCTCTTATTTGATACCACCCCCCAAATGTATACAATTTTGCTTGCATCTACATTGACAGCAAACGATTCTTGAAAAAATAGGCTGGTGTTTTTTTTTTTTTTTGGGCTTTCTTATTTGCTTGAAAGACATAAGACATAAACTTGTGATTGAAGTTTTAAGTTTTGGTAAGGAGTTGGAGGTCAGAAAGGTAGTAGTAACCCAATATATGCTTAGGTTTGATTGGATTTATTATCATTAGTTGCCCCTGCACCACATTTATTAATTGGATTTTTTTTGAATAAGAAACATTTATTAATTGGATTGAACCATTAACTCATCAACTCCATCGTGGTGCCCTTGGATTTGTTCAACCAGTTTGGGTTAGATGCCCTTGATTTCTCTTTCTCCATCATGGTGCTGCTTGTGTCAAAATAGCAGTGAATTCGTGAACCACCTTTTCATCCATTGCTGTTTTGTTCAACTAATTTGGGCTGCAATTATCAATGCTTTTGGATGAAATTTGGATCTGCCTCGAGATGCCATGGATTGGACCAATCTCATGTTTTTGGATCACCCCTTCAAGGGTCAAAAAGCTAATATTTGGATCAACATCTGTTGGATTTCCTTTTTCCCTTGTAATATTGGATATTTATTTTGTGTATATTTATCTTTTATGATGGTAAGATTTTTTCTTTATTTGTAATTGGTCTTTCTTCTATATAAAAAGACCTGGTATTTGATTCATATTAGAGAAGGATAATATTACACTATTTTCTTCCTAATTTCAACTTGGTATATAGTAGGGAAAGAACCCTGATCTTTAGAAACCCTAGCCATCACCTCAGTACCATCAAAATCCTAGCTATCACCTTGAAATGGCACCTCTCCTTTTGTTGGTATGTGTTTGAAAGTCCCTGTCCTTGTTTGACCATTGAAATGCCCTAAGACCACTCGATTTGTGTGTGTTCATAGATGATCGAGGCTGATTTTTTTTCGTGGGTTTGTTCGCACGTTGTTACCTCATCCACAATTGTCGCACCACCACTGAAAGTTATTGAAACCGCCGCTGCAATCATTGCAACCACTAATAATTGTCGTCGCCCGTCGCCCATCGCCCGTTCAGAGTTTCTTTGTTCGCTCATCGCACTTCGAGGATATTGTGGGTTTAAGATTTTGCGCGACTGTTAAAAACCTAATCTGAAAGTTGGCTTTTTCTGGTCTGGTTTTCTTGGTTCAGTTCACATCTGGCTTGGTTTGGTTCAAGTATGGTTAGTTCACTTCAGCTAGTCTGATTTAAGGTTTGGTTTGGTTTGGTCTGGTTCTACTCATATTTGTGGTTCAGTTAGAAGTATTTTCCTAGTGTGGATTTTTTTTTTCTCTAACCTATTAATGGTTGTTGATTTAAGTTACCTAAATTCATCGACTCAGGACACTGTTACAATCCAATTTATCATTTGGTAATTTTTGTATTTTTTTGGCATAAGTAGGTAACTATTCTCAAGCCTTTTCTTGTAATAGTTTATCTCCTTGGATCATTGATTCGGAGCTGTTAATCACATGACCGGTTCATCTCAATTTTTTGATTTGTATTATATTTCTTATGAAAATAATTAAAAAAATTGCAGATGACAGTTTCTCTCCTATTGCAGGAAAAGGAACCATTAAATGACTTATAAACTTTCTTTGCATTATGTTCTCCATGTTCCTAAACTACCATGTAACCTTTTATCTGTTAATAAATTTTGTCAAAATTCTAATTGTCATGTTATCTTCTTTGATTTTCATTGTATCTTTCAACATCAGGAGTCGGGACAATAAATTGGGAGTGCTAGGATGCTTGATGGTCTCTACTACTTTGATCGATGTTCTTTTAGTAATAAAATAATTTAGGATCTATTAGTATTAGTTCGTTTATGGTCATGAACAAATCAAGTTTTGGCATGGGCGATTAGGACATCCCAGTTTTCACAATCTTAAACATTTGTTTCCAAATTTGATAAAAAAATATGGATTGTTCTTTTTTTTTTTTTTTCTTTTGAAACAAGAAACAAGCCTCTTCATTAAGGTAATAAAATGAGACTTAATGCTCAAAGTACAACAAGATACTAGCAAAACAAAACTTTAGGATCAGGAAGTGCACCCGGGCATTTCAACTAGGTTAACACCCCCATATCACCCTCATCACCTCTCTTGAGAACAACAGAAACAAAAATACAACTAGAAATCAAAACATGGCCCAAACACCAAGGGTCCATCTAATACAAAATGATACAATCAGCAAAACCAACAAAGGAATTTAATACTATCATAATTCTATAGTTAAGGTTTTCCATTCTTGTAAGTATTTTGTGATATTTTCCTTTTCTATGCTTTGTACACTTGTATATATTCATATCTTTGGTGAATGAATAGAGCATTCTGATTCTTTTTCAAACCTAAGAGTTTTACATGGTATCAGAGCTCTCTAAATAAACTTAGGGTTTTTGTGAACCTTAGGGTTTGAGAATTTAGAACCCGTTTGTGATACGTTTAGGGTTTTGTGGAGAGGTGAGTTTACACTATTACTCACAGTCGCCGTCTTTGGTTCGTTCGCCGTCGTTAGCCGCCGCCGCCGGAAAACAAAAAAAAGGAAGCTGTTTTTTCCTACACCTCCCAGTCCAATGAGGAGCCCAACCGCCGATCTACAAAACCCCAAAGTCCGGTTGCCATTTGACCAACGCGTGACGCTCACGCGCCGATTGTCCCACTTGCCGTCCGTCCACGCGCCGACATGTGTAGGCACGTGTGCCATCATTTTTTTGTTCGTTTTCTGTGGGTTTCTTCAGTGTGGTTGACTCTTCTTGGTAGTGTGTTTGTTTGGGATATATAGATATTCTCACTGCTTGTAAAGACATCTCTTCAGTAAATTAGGGTTTGATTCTCTGCTGTTTGGTGTCTATTGTTTTTGAGGTAATAGCTGATAAGAAACCAGTAGTCATGTCTGAGATTGTTCCTATGGTGTCAAAAGTAACTGAACACAAGTTGAATGGATCCAACTACTATTCATGGAGATCAAATGTCCGCCACTTTATTAGGAGCATGGAGATGGATGATCACATCACAGAAGAGCCACCGATTGATGCTAATAAGAAGATTTGGTGGCGGACGATTCAAGGATGCTTCTACAAATCAAGAATTCTATTGACCATGAAATTGTTGAACTAGTAAATCACTGCGAATCAGTCAAGGAACTATTGGAATATCTGGATTTCCTTTATTCAGGGAAAGAGAATATTAATAGAGTGTTTGATGTTTATAAGACTCTATATCAACCTGATCAAGGAGAAAAATCTCTAACAAGCTACTTTATGGAGGTAAAGAAAATACATGTGTGGAATCAAATGCCTTGATGCCAATTAGTACGGATCCAAAAGTTCTAATGGCTCAATGTGAAAAGTTGTTTATCATGAGTTTTTTAGTTGGTCTTGCACCTAAATATGAGATGGCCAAAGATCAAGTGTTGTCAAGCTCAAACATCTCATCGTTAGAAGAAGCTTATACTCGAATACTTCGTATAGAGAAGCCACATGCAGTTTTGTCATCTGATTCTAGCAGTGCTTTGATTGGGCGCACAAATGATTATAGAGGTAATAAGGGGGTTGAATCAAATAGCTTCAAAGGTCATCCAAATAACCAAAGATCAAATCCAGGAGGTGTTGTTTGCTATTATTGTCATAAACCTGGGCATACGAAGTGTGAATGTAGAAAATTGTTGAATAAGAGTCAGAGGATGCCAAACTTATGGCGTTGACTATGCTGATACTTTTTCTCCTATAGCAAAAATGGCATCTGTGCGGTTGTTTGTTTCATTAGCTTCAATCAATCATTGGCCTTTACATCAACTTGATATTAAAAATGCATTTCTTCATGGTGATCTTCAAGCAGAGGTGTATATGGAGCAACCACCAGGGTTTGTTGCTCAGGGGGAGAATGGAACGATGTGTCACCTTCGTAAATCCTTGTATGGATTAAAGCAGAGCCCACGAGCTTGGTTTGGTAAATTTAGTCAGGTGATTGAAAGCTTTAGAATGCGGAAGAGCATGTCAGATCATTCAGTCTTTTTTAAGAGATCTGAGGGTGGTGTCATCTTGTCAGTCGTATATGTGGATGATATTGTGATTACAAGTGATGATGTTGTAGGTATCCAGTCTCTAAAGACCTTTCTTCATAGTCAATTCCATACAAAAGATTTGGGCATGTTGAACTACTTCTTAGGAATTGAGGTAATAAGAAGCAAGAAAGGAATTCTATTATCACAGAGAAAATATGTACTTGATTTGTTGACTGAAACAGGAAAGCTAGGGGCCAAGCCATGTAGTACCCCAATGATGCCCAACTTACAGCTCACAAAAGATGGAGAATTGCTAAAAGATCCTGAAAGATATAGGAGGTTAGTGGGAANCCCCAATGATGCCCAACTTACAGCTCACAAAAGATGGAGAATTGCTAAAAGATCCTGAAAGATATAGGAGGTTAGTGGGAAAACTTAATTACCTTACAGTGACTCGACCCGACATAGCCTATTCAGTAAGTATTGTGAGTCAATACATGTCATGCCCTACAGTTGATCATTGGGCTGCATTGGAACAAATTCTTTGTTATTTGAACGCTGCTCCCAGGCGTGGTTTATTATATAAGGATTATGGTCATACTAATATTGAATGTTTCTCAGATGCCGATTGGGCAGGATCTAAAGAAGACACAAGACCAATTTCAGGGTATTGTGTATTTGTTGGTGGTAATTTGATTTCTTGGAAGAGTAAGAAGCAAAATGTGGTGTCACGTTCAAGTGCAGAATCAGAATATAGACACAATCTGTGTGTGAATTGATTTGGATATATGAACTTCTTGTTGAGTTGGGATTTGAAATCACCACACTGACAAAGTTGTGGTGTGATAATCAAGCAACACTTCATATTGCATCTAATCCAATATTTCATGAAAGAACTAAACATATTGAAGTTGATTGCCATTTTGTACGTGAGAAAATTCAACAAGGGTTGGTATCTACAGGATTTGTGAAGACTGGAGAACAATTAGGAGATATCTTCACGAAAGCATTGGATGGAAGACGTATAGATTATCTATATAACAAGTTGGGCATGATTAACATATATGCTCCAACTTGAGGGGGAGTGTTATAATTCTTTAGTTTTGGTTTTCCACTCATGTAAATATTTTGTGATATTTTCCTTTTCTATGCGTTGTACACTTGTATATTTTCATATCTTTGGTGAATGAATAGAGCATTCTATGGTGGAAGAATGGCATATTATATAGGCAGGGGGCAGAAACTTAGAGGTCTGGGTTTATGAAGGCTCGCCAATTGAGACATATATCTTGAATTGAATAATCTGCAAAGGCCTTGGATAGAAAACACTATGAGGAAGCATTCAGTTTAGATGTCTCGAAATGAGAAAACCAAGGAGTCCCTTTATCATGGAAAACACTTTAATTTCTTTCAAAGCATAAAACTGTAAGCAAAGCCTTAAGAGCATTAATCCAAAGGAATTTTGGTGCTGGCTTAAACTTTGGCCCCATGAGAACCTGTAACACATTTTCTTTAAAAACTTCTCTAAACACCCAACTAGTGTCAATTTATGCACTCACCTGGACCCACTCATTTTGAAGCAGTGTACAAAACCTTAAGATACTTGAAAGGAACTCCAGGTAAAGGTATATTATTTCAGAAAGACGATCATTTTCAAGTTGAAGTATACACCGATGCAGATTGGGTTGGGAGTACTACGATAAAAGATCTACTTCTGGCTATTGTTATTTTGTTGGAGGAAATTTAGTTACATGGCATAGTAAAAAATAAAATGTAGTAGCCAAGAATAGTGTTGAAGCGGAATTTAGAGCCTATAAAGCACCGACACTCCTAAGATGGCCAAGTGTCGGTGTCGGACATGCCGCCGACATGTGTTTGACACGTTAGTTAGTATGTTGATTATCTTTTTATTTTTTTTCATTTCTGACTCGCCTGACATGGCTGCGACACGTTCAGGACACAAGACCTGCAAAATTAGAATGAAAAAACAATGAAACTGCCATTTCTAAGCCCAACAGCTTATAATATCGGCCCAGCCCAAAACTTAGCTTTTAGGGTTATTGTGTTTTTATTTTAATTTCTCAAAATCTCAACTCAGATTCCAGTTCTCCAACCAACCTCCATTCCTTCGACCTTCCAAACAGCAAACAATCTCCACACCCAAAATTCCATTCCCAAATGCACTCCACAGCAGTCGGCCAAACCTCCACGCCCAAACACGCCGGCGATTTGCTATAAATGGAATATTTCACAATATGTTTATTGCACGACATATATTTAATTTTTTAATAAAAAAATAATGTGTCCTTGACGTGTTGTGTCCTACTTTTTCTGAAAATCGGCGTGTCGTCGTGTCGGTGTCCGTGCTTCTTAATTTAGAGCCTTAGCCATGAAATTTGTGAAGGTATATGGATTAACAGGGTCCTCGAAGAACCGAAAGTGTCTCAAATGACATGTATATGGATTTATTGTGATAACAAGGCTGCCATTGCTATAACTCATATTCCATTTCTACATGATAGGACAAAACACATTGAAGTTGACAAGTACTTCATAAAGAAGAAAGTTAGATGCAGGTGTTATATGCATAACTCATCTTCCGACAACAGAATAAACAACGGATATACTAACTAAAGAGCTTTCGAAAGACAATTTGATAAACTTCTCAACAAGCTGGCTATAGATGGTATCTACAAACCGGCTTGAGGAGGAGTGTTGGATTTCCTTTCTCTCTTGTAATATGATTTTTTTGTGTATATTTATCGTTTATGTCTGTAAGATTTTTTCCTTATTTGTAATTGGTCTTTCTTCTATATAAGAAGACCTTGTATTTGATTCATATTAGAGAAGAATAATATTACACTATTTTCTTCCTAATTTCAACTACATCATTTGTGTGGTTTTGTCAAAGATGTGGGAAGAAATAAATGGTCTCATTTTCAACAATAAATCGAAGTCATCCAAGGACATTATGGACTCTTTTATTTATAATGCTATTTTTTGGTGTAAAGATTACCAATCTCTTAAATATCACAGCTTATGTTTTCTTGTTGCAAATTGGACCCATCTTTGTATTCCCTATCGTAGGGATCTTTTGTAGATCCTTTGAATATTTCATACATCAATGAAAGTGTTTCTTATCTAAAAATATAAACTTATCCGCTCCAATGGTAAGATTGCATGGGCCGTGAGCCTGTGAACTTCATCCTAAACTAGCGTCTCCTAACATCTTATAGTGTCTAATAAACTTGGTTATGCCTCTCCTTTCTATTCTAATAGTGAAAAGTAACAAGAAACTAGAATGCGGTAGGATGATTTAATACTAGAAACTGTCATTTTCAATGCTTCAGCACTTATTCTATTGTTGTAAATGTTTTTTTTGAAAAGGAAACACACTTCTCATTGATGAAATGAAAAGAGACTAATGCTCAAATTACAAGAAACTACGAAGTATCAAGAACTAGGGATCAGTAGATGCACTCGGCTATCTCAACTAGGTTGACACACCATAGCATCCTCATCACACCCCAAAACAAAATATGACAAATAGTCAAATAAAATATAAAACTATGTGTCTTAAAGACATCATTACATTGAATGAAAGCATTCCAATTAAGACAAATATCTTGAACAGAATAATCCGAAAATTTCTTAGAGAGGAAGCACCAAGAAGAAGCTTTTAACTCTTGCAATCTCATAACAATCAAACTATTGAAGCAACTTGTCTTGAAAAATACGCTGATTTCTCTAAAATCAAATTTCTGACAAAACTGCTTTAACTGCATTAATCCATAATTGAAGTGATGAGCTTTTAAAGAAGGACCAATGACAATCTGAGCCACATTCTCCTTGTAAACATTGCTAAAAACCCAATGAAGATTAAATGTTGCCAATAAGTTCCTCCATATTTCCAAAGAGTACTGACAATCAAAGAAAATATGCTGTTTGTCTATAGAGTTCTGCATACACAGGGGGCAGATTGAGGGCAAGAGATAATGGTTTGGCAGCTTTCTTTGGAGAGTTTGTGAACAATCGAGAGAACGATAAAGCATTTCCCAAATTATGATATTTATTCTCCTTGGGCAACTTGATTTCCATAAGTTTATGTGCAACTTAGTGTCCAACGGGGAAGATGAGTTTAAATGCCAGAATAATGACTTCATTGAAATTACACTAGAAGCATCTAAAGACCAAGATCTACAATCTTGCCTTTCAACTATCCTTTTCCCTTCTAATAAAAGTAAAAGATTCTGAAAATCTTGCATTTCTTCATCTTTTAATAATCTTCTGAAGTTAATTGACCATGATAAAGTAGATTAATTCCAATGTTGAAAAATTAAACCATCAGGAGACAAAGTAAGAAATGCTGGAGCTTGGCTATAGTGCATTGAGTTTACAATGGATCTTTCATACTTTGACTAGACGGAACTTACAAATGTTGATTGGGATTGGTGGTGGCAGTAAAGGCTAAGTTTCAATGCTTCTGCAAAAGCTTATAAGTACAGAATTCCTTTGGTATAGACACTAACAAGAAGAGAAACATCTAAGATTTAAACCATATTTCCATTCCTGTAGTTTCTCATTGTTTCGACTTCTTGCCAATTGAGTCAACAGAAAATTTCTTGCCAGGTGAAAAGATATCCAAAGAAGATCAATAGTCATTTCCATCTATTAATCACCACGTCCTTGGATCATCATTCGACGAAGGGATAAAGAAGTCTCCGACAAATGTTTCATCGTTCCCCTACTCCAAGAAAGGTGTATCGCCATCTTCTGATTGCGCATTGAAACCCAAAAGCAAACCTCACTTGTTCAGATCTTTCAGAAAGCATTTCGTAAGGTAGAAGACAACTTTTTGCAATATTTAAACAGCCATGGTAAACTCAGATTTGCTTGAAGAATGCTGCATTAAAGTCCAAATTCCTAGGTCATCGCCAGTCAGGTCAGATATTTCTCATTCTAAATCTGGTTCTTTCTCTTATTCTGATTTCAAAATTGCTGGCTCAAATGTAGTCTTTGTGTGAGTACCCTGGAATCTCAACGAGCTGTTGTTCAAAATCGAAAATATGATTTAGATGGAGATTCTATAGCCAGTTTCAGTAGTGAAGAGCTAGAAAAATCAGATTCAGAGGCTTTCCAAGAGGAGGAAGAAACTTATGATGGTCATTATAATGCTTTATAGTGCCTATTTCAATCAGAAGATGGACAAGTGACGGCAAATGCAAGTGCTTCACCCCATTCAATCTATTGATAAGAAGGAAATTCCACAAATACTATTATCAATGGTGGAAAATTGCGATTTGATCCTCGATTGAAGTCCAGCGCAAGAGTTCCTTTATAGTGTTGTCCTAGCATGAAGATTCTGTTGTGGAACACAAGAGGTTTAGGAGATGACTCCAAACGATTGGCTCTAGGAAGAAGCTTAAAGAAAATAAACACGGATTTGGTATCGATCCAAGAAACTAAAAGAGACAACGCAGTAAAAGCTTTGTTATCAGAATTATGGTTTGAAAGGAATCAAAGAGTGTTTTATGATAAAGTATCTCTTAGCCCCCTCAAATTTGATATCGCTCATCTCAACGCCTCTTCTTGGTGCTCCCTTGCAAAAGAATTTAAAGATTTCTCCATTCAAGACATCAATCTCAATTGGAATGCCTTCATTTTCCCGCTTTCATGATTTTGTAATAGCTTAGTTTTTGGCTTTAAGTTTATCTTTCAGTTTTGCATCTGATGTAAGCCTGTGTATCAGGCATGATTTCTTTCAGCTTAGTTCAAAGTTTAAGTCTCGTTGCTTTAAGAGTTAGGAGATGATGAGAGTGTTATGGAGGTATCAACCTAGTTGAGATGTCCTGGTACACTTGCTGATCCTTGTTATGTTATGTTCTAGTGTTTTACTTTAGCACTTGTTTCCTTTCTTTCACTTGTATCAGCTTTCATTACCTTAATGAAGTGACTTGTTTCTTGTTAAAAAAAAAGAGATTCATTTGACGTTAGCTTTATCAAGGAGTTATGGAGCTCAAAAGACATTGGTTGGGCCTTCATTGATGCATTTGGAAAATCTGGAGGAATTCTAACTATGTGGGATGAAAGCAAAATTTCAGTTACTGAAGTGCTAAAAGGAGGCTATTCTATATCCCGTGAAATGCTTGACCGTTTGCAAGAAATCATGTTGGATCACAAATGTCTACAAACCTACTAATTATAGAGAGAAAATATATTTGGCCAAAATTACTTTCACTTTAGATTACTGTGATGAACCTTGGTGTATTGGAGGGGATTTTAATATCACTAGGAGAGTTCAAGAACGTTTTCCTCTGGGGAGATTAACAAGAGGAATGAGGAAGTTTAATAACTTCATTGATTCGGCAAAGTTAATGGAAATTCCACTAAGCAACGATCGTTTTACATGGTCACGAGAAGGAAATACTGTATCATGTTCGCTTCTTGATAGATTCTTAATGTCCCATAACTAGGATGAGATATTTGCAGACACTAGAGTAGCAAGACAAGCACGCATATTCTCAAATCACTTTCCTATTTTGCTTGAAGCCGGTTCCTTTGAGTGGGGGCCTTCTCCCTTCAGATTTTGCAATAGCTAGCTAGACATTGAAGAAAGTTGTAGAGTTATTGAAAGGGTATTGAGTTTGTAGGTTCAACAAGGCTGGTTTCGTTATTTCCTCTAGTTAAGGAAAATCAAGGCTGCCTTGAAGAATTGGAATGCTGATTTTGAGAATAAAAAGAAAAGATCAGAGGAAGCTTTGCCAAAAGAAATTGAAAGATGTGACTTAGAAGCAGAAAATCCATAAAATTTTGTTTTGGAAAGGGATATGAGACTCTCCTTGAAAGCTGAATTGCTATCACTTTACCGACTAGATGAAAGAAATTTAAGACAGAAAAGCAAGTTAAATTGGCTGAATTTGGGAGATAAAAATTCTAAATTTTTCCATCGTTTCTTAGACACAAAGGAAAGGAGGAATCTGATTTCAGAACTGATCAACGAGCAAGGAGTATCAACAAGGTCTTTTAAGGAAATTGAAGACTTAAGATTGGGTTCTACTCTTCTTTGTACTCCAAACCACCAGGTATTAGAGCTATTCCTCTTAATTTGCAATGGCCTAAGGTTGCCTGAAATTCGCAGATGATACCTTGATCTTTTGTGAAAATGATGATGAGATGTTAGAAAACTTAGGGAAGGCAGTTGAATTCTTTGAATGGTGCTCAGGGCAAAAGGTAAATTGGGAGAGATCTGCATTATGTGGCATCAATATTGATGATAGCAAGCTGTTTTCAGTGGCGTCCAGACTGAATTGCAAAGGTTGTTCACCTTCCTTTTATGTATATTGGTCTACCTTTAGGAGGTGTCTCAAACAGGTTGAATTTTGGCAATCGGTGATTGATAAAATTCAAGGAAAATTGGATAAATGGAAGAGATACAATCTCTTTAGAGGAGGTCGTGCCACTCTTTGTAAGTCTGTCCTTTCGCACATCCCTACTTATTACATGTCTATTTTCTTGATGCCAGAAAAGGTAATCCTAACTGTTGAAAGATTTATGAGGAACTTCTACTGGGAAGGGCATTCAAGAGGCAAATTTTGCCATTTAGTTAAATGGGACACAGTTATCCGAACACAAGAAGATGGCGGGCTCGATATTGGAGGACTGAAAATTAAGAATTTAAGTCCTTTAGCTAAGTGAGGGTGGAAACTTATCAACGATGAGAACTCCTTATGGAGCGAAGTTGTAAAAAGTATCCATGGTAGAAGCTTGTCTGGATGGCATACCAATGGAAAAATTACTTGCAGCCTTCGTAGTCCTTGGATTAGCATATCAAGGACTTGGTTAAAAGTTGAATCATTGGCAACCTACAAAATTGGTGATGGTAGAAGAACTGCATTATGGCATGATCCTTGGGTGGATAAAATACCTCTAAAAAAATCCTTTCCAAGACTTTACAAAGTTTCTTTAAATCCGAATGGAGCTGCCTATGAATTTTGGGATTTCGCACTTGCCTCTTGGTCCATTAACTTTCGAAGATTACGCAAGGAAGAAGAAATAGATGATTTTCAAATCCTCATTGGTCTTGTATCTACAAAATCACTCACAACAAATCCTGATAAAAGATTTTGGGAATTAGAAGCGATTGGTTCATTTTCGGTAAAATCCCCTGTCAAACATCTTTCCATGGCCTCCCCCATTGGGAAACGGTTGGAATTGGCTTTGTGGAAAACTAAAAGCCCTTAGAGGATAAATATCACAATTTGGATAATGTTAAATGGGCTTATCAACTGAGCAGCTGTAATGCAAATGAAACTACCTTGTTATAGTTTATCTCCTCAAGTTTTTCCTCTTTGCTTGGTAGATTCTAAAGATTTGCAGCACTTGGTTTTCAGTTGCGGTTATGCTGAAAATTGTTGTCTCCAATTGTTTAATTGTTTCAACCTTAGCTGGGCTCTTGGTAATGTTTTTAAAGATAATGTTCTTCAACTATTGACCCGACCCTAAGCTCAAAGAAAAACCAAGATTAATTTGGATTAATGCAGTAAAAGCCTTGTTAGCCAAGTTGTGGTTTGAAAGAAATCAAAGGGTTTTTCATGACAAAGCCTCCCCTTGGATGTTCAAATTTGAGATAGCCTGGCTTAATGCTTCATCATGGTGTTCACTTTCCAAAGCTTTTGAAGATTTCTCCATTCAAGACACTAGTCTTAACTGGAAGGCCTTCATCTTTCCTTTTTCATAGTATTTAGATGGTCTTGTTTAGTGTTTCTGTTGGTTGTATTAAGCTATTATGTCTATTGAAAAAAGAAGAGAAGAACAGAAACACGGATTTACATGGAAACCCTATAGGGAGAAAAACCACGATAAGAGAATTTTTATTCTTTTAATTTTTTGATACACAGTACTCAACACAGGACATGTATAAATAACCAAACAGAGAGAAACCTTAGACAGTAAACACTGAGTAAAAGACTAAAACGCCCTTAGGGCTAAAACACCATTTCAATACTGCCCCTCAAGTTGGGGCATAAATATCAATGAGACCCAACTTGCTAATACAAGTGTTAAACATTTGTCTAGGTAAGCTCTTAGTCAGAACATCTGCAATCTGTTGACTGGATGGAACATAGGGAACACAAATACTACCGTTGTCAAGTTTCTCTTTGATAAAATGTCAGTCAATCTCAACATGTTTGGTTCTGTCATGCTGAACAGGATTATTAGCAATATTGATAGCAGCCTTGTTGTCATAGTAGAGTCTCATCGGGTCATGACTCTCTTGATGAAGATCTACTAATACCTTCTTCAACCAAATTTCCTCACAGATACCCAAGCTCATAGCTCTGTATTTAGCTTCGGCACTACTTCTAGCCATGACACCCTGTTTCTTACTCCTCCATGTAATGAGGTTTCCCCATACGAAGGTACAATACCACGAGGTTGACTTCCTGTCAGTAGCGGAACCGGCCCAGTCTGAGTCAGTGTAGGCTTCGATGCATCTTTTATCATTTTTCCTGAACATCAAGCCCTTCCCAGGTGTTGATTTTAGATATCTCAGAATCTGGGTAACAGCTTCCATGTGTCTCTCACACGGGGCTTGCCTACATGATGTTGATATCTCTCTTTGTTCACTGGTACGTCATCTACTGAGTTGACCAGATTATTGTTGACCTCAACTGGAGTATCTGCAGGTTTACACCTAGTCGTCCCAGTCTCTTGTAGAAGGTCTAACGTATATTTTCTTTGAGACACTGAGATCCCTTCCTTTGATCTTGCTACCTCCATTCCTAGGAAGTGCCTCAAGGAACCAAGATCTTTAATTCAAACTCCTCTGCCATTTTCTATTTCAACTTGTCAATCTCTACAGAATCATTCCCTGACAGAATAATATCATCAACATATACGATTAACCTTGCTACTTTCCCTGATGCTGATTTCTTAGTGAACAGGGTGTGATCAGAGTGACCTTGAATGTAACCCTGGGTTTTGACAAAGGTAGTGAACCGATCGAACCAGGCTCTAGGGGACTGTTTCAGACCATACAACGACTTCTTTAGCTTGCACACCTGACTCCCAAACTGTGCTTCAAACCCTGGAGGAGGGGTCATATAAACCTCTTCTTCCAACTCACCATTTAGAAACGCATTTTTTACATCCAACTGATATAGAGGCCAGTCTAGGTTCACAGCAACAGAGAGAAGAACCCGAATAGTGTTGAGTTTTGCCACTGGCGAGAAAGTTTCTGAGTAGTCCACCCCATATGTTTGAGTGAACCCTTTCGCGACTAATCTGGCCTTATATCTGTCGAGAGTCCCATCAGATTTGTACTTGACTGTGAACACCCACTTGCACCCGACGGTTTTGTGACCTCTAGGAAGAACAACTAGATCCTATGTTTTGTTGTTCTTGAGAGCCCGCATTTCTTCCAAGACTGCAGTTCGCCATTCAGGAATTTCCAGAGCCTTGTACACATTTCCTGGAATAGTCACAGTGTCCAGACTAGTGGTGAAGGCCTTGAATCTTGTTGACAAGCTACTGTAAGATAAGAAGCTTTTCATAGAGTACTTGGTGCAGGACCTTGTTCCCTTTCGCAGGGCAATTGGTAAGTCAAGGGTGGCATCAATTTCACTGGTCTTGTTACCTTTTTCCTCTGCTACACATTTTTCAGTCTCCTGAACATCATCAGGAGGAAATTCATTACTCTCATCCTCCCTAATTTTGTCAGGAGTCGCTACATCGTCAGTGTTCACTGCATTACTTTCAACACAGTTATTATTATCAAGAATATGGTTACCTTGAGTTGACTCTGGTTCTGACTCTTGAACACTTTCCGGTGGAGCAGCAGGGGAAACTATTTCCTTTCGTAGATTCTTCCGATAGTAGGTTACCCAAGGAACTTGTTTTGTAGGAAGGATAGGATTGTCAGGAATAGGAGGGTCAGGATAATGTCAGGATTTGGTTCAAGAAACAAGTCTACAGGAATGGAATAAGTGGATGACGTGCTAGTCTCTTCACTCGAAGTCTCCCCCTGAAGAGGGCTAATAGGAAAGAAAGGTTTATCTTCTTGAAAGGTAGCATCCATGGTGATAAAGTACTTTCGAGAAGATGGCTGATAACATTTGTAGCCCTGTTGATGGAGCGGTTACCTAACAAAGACACATTTTTGAACCCTAGGAGCGAATTTACTATGGAAACCATGATTATGAACAAACACAGTACACCTAAACACCCGAAAAGGAACATCTGGGAAAAGCCGAGTAGAGGAGAAGGATTCTTTGAATTGGGCTAAGGGAGTCTGGAACTTGAGAACACGGGAAGGCATTCGATTAATGAGATGAGCTGCAGTGAGTACAACATCGCCCCATAGGTACGAGGGTATGGATGCAGGAATCATGAGTGCCTGAGCAACCTCAATAAGATGACGGTTTTTCCGTTCGGCAACCCCATTTTGTTATAGGGGTATAGGCACAGGAGTTCTGGTGGATGATACCTTTAGAATTTAAAAACTCACGGAGGGACTGATTAACGAACTCATGACCATTGTCACTCCGAAGGATAGCAATTTTGGTATTGAACAGGGTTTTGACCGTGGTGTAGAATTGCTGAAAGACTGTAGTCACTTCAGACTTATTCGTAAGAAGGAACACCCATGTAAGACGAGTGTGATCATCTATGAAGGTGACAAACCACCGCTTATCCGACACGGTTGTGATATTAGATGGGTCCCACACATCACTATGTATCAGGTGGAAAGGTCGGGAAGGTTTATAAGGCTGGGAATTAAAAGACATCCGAGGTTGTTTTGCACGAATACACACATCGCAAGATAAAGATGAAATATTAACATTACGAAATAAATGGGGAAATAAATACTTCATATAATGAAAATTCGGATGTCCAAGACGAAAATGCCATAACAGGAAATCAGTTTCAGAAATAGTAAGGGAAGATAGTAAACAAGTGCTAGACAAACTCCTAGATGAAGCATCCTCCGAGAGGAAGTAGAACCCCCTATTGTACCGGGTAGTGCCAATTGTCTTCCTCGAGCTCAGGTCCTGAAACAACACATTATCCGATGAGAAAACGACATTACAATTCAGATCTTTGGTTATTTTACTGACAGATAGCAGATTATAAGATATCTTTGGCACATGCAAGACATTCTGTAAAATCAACCTTTGAATAGGAGATAAGTGACCTTTCCCAGCAACGGAAGCAAAGGACCCATCTGCAATTCGTATTCTCTCGTTTCCCGCACTTGGATAATAAGAGAGGAATTGATCAGATGATCCAGTTAGGTGATCCGTTGCTCCTGAGTCAAGGATCCACGATTCATCCCTTCGACCAAGAAGCTAAAGGACTGAGAAGTACCTGATTGTGCGACATTGCCGGTTCCAACCATGCTCGACTCTACCTGGCTAGTGCTGATGATGTACCATCCCCTATTTCACTGACATGGGCCCCGACCGTTTTTGACTTATCATTCGCAGACCGTCGCTTGCCATTCGTGGGCGACCATGTAACTTCCAGCATTGTATCTTTGGTGTGCCACGGTTTCTACAGTGCTCACAAATTGGTGGGATTTTTCTGTTCTGTTTGTCGCTCTCTGGTCCCGAAGACTTGGCTCCAAACGCGCAGAATCTATGTGGTTGTTGCTAGTGCCATTCATTGCCCTGGTTCTGTCCTCTTCTAACCTGACCTCTGAACAAACTTCCATTAAGATGGTATTGGTCCCTGTCCCAAAATCTCGACTTCGACACCCATCAAATTTAGGGTATAAGCCAGCCAGAAAATCATACACCCGGTCCCCCTCCTCAATCTTTGAGTACTGAACTCCGTCAACAGGACAATTCCACACAACTTCACGGCACAAGTCCATTTCTTGCCACAGCAGGACAATTTATTGAAATAAGACGTTATGTCAAGGGTCCCTTGTTTGCACTCATGACCTTGTTTCCTCAAGGTATAAAGACGTGAGCAATTTTGCTCTCTGTGAAATAGAGCTTCTGGACAGCTTCCCAAATACCGAGCGGAGGTGAGTACAGAAAGTGCTTCCCAATCTGGGTTCCATGCTGTTTATCAGAATTGAGCGAAGAGAGAGTCCTCTCTTTCCATATACGTTCCTGGGGGTCACGGGGTTTGGTTTTGGTATTTCTCCAATTAGATATCCAAACTTTGTGACGTCCCTCAAAGACCATACTTACGAATTGGGACCAGGAAAAGTAATTCTCACCGTTAAGTTTCTCACCAATAGACATCCCTGCAGAATTCCTCACAGAACTAGACTAATATTTGCTATAGGTAAATTAGAGTAAGCATTTACTGGTGTTTCTGAGCAAAAGAGAAGTCTGAATGTGGATAAAACTAGTTGTATGTATTTGTCGTGGATCTAAAGGGCCGATATTTGTTGTTGTAAGTTTGCCAACTGCTGTTTAAAACCAACGGTTCCGCCAGAATTTGCCATAGGTTGGTTTTGCCCATAGATCCCTGGAAAGGTAGTTTCATTTTGGCTCGAGGACGGACCAAACGACGAGTTGGGAACAGGCTAACTGTACTGGCTCGACTGGACCCGGTTGAACCGTTGAACCAGTTGGTTCAGTTGGACCGGCTGGGAAGGAGTGGGTCATCCCACGATCGGTTTGGAATGTATGCTAGGGCTGGCGGTTGACCTGAAAACGGAGGCTGGAAATCGGCTGAAGATCGCCAGTCGCGTGGGTACTATCGGGCTGTGCAAAACCTCCTGAGGCTGGTGATTTTTCTGTGCATTGGTGGGTTCTGAGGCAAAAAATGGTGGAAATCAGATGGATCGCGATCGATTGAAGCTTGTTGCCAATCTGTTGGTCTGGTTGAAGCTGTCCTAACGGGATCTGTGGTCTAATGCGTCATGGATGGGCTCGAGTCTGGGAGCTCCGGTGGTCGATCTGCAAAGGAAGGCCACTGGGTATAGATTTGAGGATCGGGTCAGGTCTGGCTTGAGGCTGAATCAGACATGGATTTGAGGAGTTGAGGCAAGGCGGCGTGAAAATAATCCTCACGGCTTCTCTTATGGCTGCAGCTACTTCAGCGTTCATGGATTCCTTCGTTCCAGTGGAGGTTTCTGTTGGAGTCTCTGGTTTGTTCTCATCAATGACGGCTAGGGCTTCGTCGCCATGCTCTGATACCATATTGAAAAAAGAAGAGAATAACATAAATACGGATTTACGTGGAAACCCTAGATTAGGGAGAAAAACCACGATAGGAGAATTTTTATTCTTTTAATTTTCTGATACACAGTACTCAACATAGGACAGGTATAAATAACCAAACAGAGAGAAACCCTAGACAGTAGACACTGAGTAAAAGACTAAAACGCCCTTAGGGCTAAAACACCATTTCAACAATGTCATTGTGTTAGCTTTCGGATTTTGATTGTATTAATTTGGCATTGTACTGGTCCCAAGCTGTTTTTGGGACTTTGTTCTTGGTTTGTTCCTTTTTATTGGATAGATGAGAATGCTATGGGGGTATCAACCTAGTTGAGATGTCCGGGTGCACTAGCTGATCCTTTTGCTTTGCTTTGCTTTGTTATCGTCTCTTCATTGTATTACCATTCACTTTGTATTGTCTATTCATCATCATTAAGAGGCTTGTTTCCTTTTTCAAAAAAGAATTTAATTTTTCAATCTTTAAACTTTATTGTTTCTACTTCTTTCAACTTTCAAATGTTATTTTTAGTCTATTTAATTCTATAAAAAAATTAACTTTATGGACAATTATTAAATTAGCTTTTGACAATAAGTCTTTGGTTTGTTTGAAAACCTAACATCAAAATTACTATGTATGGCTTAAAAAATTTATTTACATTGATGTCACATTGAAAAGGTACATGACCATAAAACAAACAAGCTCGTATGCTCATCCACCTTGATGAGTGTTTAAGTGTTGATGTAGGTAAATATATCATAACTCATAAGCTTAAGCTTTTGGGTTGATTAGGGATTTAACTGTAACAACCCGACTTTTTACCATGCTACCAGGATGCTATTACGTGCATGCATAAGCTTGGTAATATATATTTCAAGAGGGAAAATTTTAAATAAAAGATTGAGACTTTTATTTAAAATTTAATATCATAAAACTGTTCGGGGCACCCCTGACTCTGGTTTAGAACAAATTAAATAAATCAATAAATGAGGTAACAAATAAATGAAATATCAAAAGTTTTAAATGCCAGACACCTAATCTAAATCATGCCAAAAATAAAATAACATAAAATGTAAGTGCGGAAGCATCGTCATGCTCCAATGACTAGGTCACGGATCCCTCTTGTCATTCGTTGGTCTATCTTTACCTTTACCTGAAAAACATGAAGAGAAAAGAATGAGTATATAAATTTTAATGGCATAAGCATAAGCCTCTGTAACCCCCCCTCGACCGTCAAACATAGCTAGTCACATAGTAACTCATAACAGTGCAAACCAACACACAGAATCATGCTTACATTACAATCTCATACTTAATAACAACTTGGGTTCGAGGGCGAACCTGTAGCGAAGCACCTACCTCTGATTTAGGCCTAAGCAAAATAGCAATCAAGCAGCTGACCTTCCTTTTAAATTAGCGAAGGCTTGAATCAAAGTCCCTGACACCAACCATAAACACACAGTTCAACTTGTGGGGCCAATCTCCAAAACTTACACAATTTAAACCAATAATCCTCACATAACTTACCCCAAAACTGGCCAAAATTAAACCAATGAAGAATTGGGCAGCCTCTAAAACGCCTTAGAACCTCAACTTCAACCTCCTAAATTCAAGATTGAACCAAGACCAAAATAAAAAAGATGACTCCCAAAACTCTCTCCCCTCTCTCCTCCCCTTCCCCTTCCTCCCACGGCCATCTTTCCATCCACCCCACCGGAGCTCACCATGTCCTCCCACCTTTCCAGTGACTCGCCCCCGCCCTTCTCACCCTCTCCCTCTTGTTCACCCTCCGGCACCTCCCCTCCTCTCATTTTTTACACCCTGCTTTTGCTCTGTATCCAGCCATGGAATTTAAATCCTGCTGCATTCTTGACCATTCCTTCCATATAGAGCAAGAAGGATCCGGTTCCTTCGTAAAAGACTTAAAGAAAGGACAATCCATTCTCCTCTCCTTAACCTCAACTAAATGACTTAATGAGAGTTTTCGCAGACTTCTGTCTGCTTCCACCTTTGAATTTTTCTTATTAAAGGAAAGAGTTGATCAAAGCTTCATTCGGCTGGCTAAATTTCGTGCAAAGGAGAAGTGGTTTGTAGAATGCGTTGTTTGACCAATCTCGGGAGGAAGGAAGAACATCCACATCCCTTTTGACAATGAAAAATCAGGTTGGCAAGACTTTAAGGACATGATCGAAGATTGCATCCGAAATTTCAGAGCATCCCCTGATATCCAGGTTAGTTCTCCTCCACCTTGTCCTTCCCCTAATCAGAGGCTGGTCAGTAGTCGTAGCCTTGCTCTCCCTCCTTGTGGTAAAACCTTTTCCGAAGCTTTACAAGCCTCTAAGCCCCTGAATCCCTTAGCTTCTACCTTTTCACTCTCCCCTGTTCCACCCCCGAAAAACAGAGTAACCGTTCTTTTTGGACTCAAAAGAATTGTGATGTTTTGCTTGAAGATTTTAGTAATTTATGGATTATTTCAAGATTATTAGCATCAAATGGGTGGAAGGAAATCGCCAAAGAGTTAAGTAAGTTTCTCGGCACCAATGTTGTCACCAATCCTCTGTTTGCAGACAAGGTTCTCATCAAGATCAACCAAGGAGACTTAAAGCGAAAAAATGCCAGCCCAAAAGAAAATGGAACAAGTTTGGCCCCATTCATCTGTTGTTGGAAAAATGGAATCCCCTTAGTCATGGAAGGCCTTCAGTAATGCAGGGATATGGGGGATGGATATCAATCAAAAAACTCCCTCTAGATTATTGGTGTAAAAGCACCTTTGAGGCAATCGGGGCTTACTTTGGTGGACTCATTTCAATTGCATCAGAAACGCTTAATCTCATCAATTGTTTAGAAGCTAAAATTCAGGTCAGGAAAAATCTTTGTGGATTCATGCTAGCCACCATCGAAATTAAAGATGAAATTCATGGAAGTTTTTATTTAAATTTTGGTGATATTACTTGTTTTCATCAACCTACAAGTCTACCTAATAATGTACTTTTTAAGGATTTCTCCAACCCAATAGACTTAGTTCGATTACAAGAGGTCTTGAAGGATGAAGATGCCACCTCCCAAATTGATATATCCGAATGGTCCTTCCTATTGTTAGCCAAGTCCAAGCCAAAGTTCTCAAGAAGTCCAAACGCGGTGGCAAAGAAGAAGAAGGAGTTCCAAAAGCCACAGGCTTCGAAAATCAGTAAGGGAGCATCAGGGGAAGGTGAAAAGTCACCCCCTTTGGGTATTAACAGCGTTAACTCAGAACTTCAAAGGCCTATATTTTTGAAAGAGGAAGTCAACTAGCCACTAAGTCCTGACGGGGGAAATCTGTCAAGGAAGGAAGTTGAAAAGTCTTTATCCCCTGCCTTGCAGCTTCAGCCCTCTGAGGGAAAAAAATTTCAACTGAAGGAAGTCGAAAAGTCTTTAGACTTAAGTATTTTGCCAGCAAAGGCGCCTAGTGCAAGTAATAAGGCTCCTCGAGTTCCACGGCCTGCTCTTAACTCCCTCTCTGCCATTAAGAAGAAAGAGAATAAAAAAAAAAAGGAGTTCCAGCTGGCTTTTCTCACTCAGAAGTTGAAAAGCCACTCGTGCTAAAAAGAAAAAAAAAACAAAGTTATTACTCCCTTTGGTGTTTCCCTCACCTCACTTGAGAATGCCTTAACCACGATTGAAGTCCAAGCGTCCCTCAAGCCCTCTTCTCCCGTCCCCTAGCTTAACACATCTCCCCTGCCCCTCCTTGTTCTGCCAGATCAATCGAATCCTCTGCCATTACTACCCCCAAGCAACCACATTCCCCCCAACCACCCTGCGCCACCCCCCCGTTTTAACAGGACAGCTGAATCCTTCGCCTGCGCAACCCTCAAGCCTTCTCCTCCCCTCAGCATTAAACCACTATCTAAACCCTGCAAAACAACTACAAAGCGGCTGTACAGAGCACGCCATTCTTCATGCCTTTTCAAGACTTTTCCTAAGCATTTTATCATAAGAAAGTATCTGAAGGAACATTCTAAGAGCCTTTGAAATCAGTGACTGTTCAGATTCAAGAAGTCAGAAGTCCCTTATCACCAGAGCACTTTCATTTTATCAGGTCAGACAACCAACTCTCCCTCCCCCCACCTAACCCGGAGTGTTTATTTCTGAGAGGAACTCCAAGATTTTCCCCAAACGCCTCAGTGAATGAAAAGAAGGATGGCCTTCTAGACTCCCCTTTCAGTGTGAGTAGTGAGGAAATTGATTGGAACAGCACATTAGAAGAACAAGAAGTGTCAAAAATGGAAGCACCCTTGCTTGTTGATTTAAATCCCCTGTTTCAGACAGAGGTGGACAAGACCTCCGAGGTAAAAGCTCTCAGCCCTGGCCACCCCACCCCCTCAGCAATCCCTTCTGACCTCCCAGCACACCTATTAAGCATAGTCACTGATTGCAACCTAGTTCTGGATTGACTTATGACTGCCAAGGCTGCCTTTAAACCCTAAGTACGAAAAGATGAAAATAGTGATTTGGAACACAAGAGGTCTCAAAGATAGTAATAAAAGGCTGGGCCTTAAACGATTCTTAAAGAAAATTAACTCCTTAGTAGTTTTAATTCAAGAATCCAAGAAAGAAAATTTTGATGCAAGCTTTATTAAATCTATTTGGAGTTCCAAAGAGGTCGGTTGGGACTTTCTTTCATAATGTTTTACCTTTTGGTGGATTGTTGACAATGTGGGTACAAACATGATTTCGGTATTAGAAACCCTCAAAGGAGGATATTCCCTTTCAATAAAATGTACCACTATCTGTAAAAAGATTTGTTGGATCACTAATGTATATGGGCCAACTGACTACAAAGAAAGAAAATTTGTGTGGGATGAACTACTTTCTTTTGTAGCTTACTGTGAAGAGGCATGGTGCATTGGTTGTGATTTTAATATCACAAGATGGGCACATGAGAGATTCCCCTTGGGCCGAAGTACTAGAGCATGAGAAAATTTAATGGTTTCATTGAACAAGCAAAACTCTTGGAAGTCCGGTTGAGTAATGGGAGTTTCACTTGGTCAAGGGAAGGCAACTTAGTTTCAAGATCCCTTCTAGACCGGTTTTTTATATCAAAAGAATGGGATGAGTTATTTGAAAATTCAAGAGCCAATAGACAAGCCCGAATATTCTCAGATCACTACCCAATTTTACTAGAGGCTGGTTCTTTCAGCTGGGGACCCTCCCCCTTCAGGTTTTACAACAGCTGGTTGCTTAACAAAGAGTGCATCCAAATCATTGAGAAAGCATGGTTTAACAGTAAAGTATACGGCTGGGCTGGTTTTGTACTCAATTAGAAGCTAAAAGAAGTCAAAACAGCAGTAAAAAAGTGGCATTATAGCTACAAGGAAGAAATAAAAAAGGAGGAGAGGCTGTTAGCAGAAATTGAAAAATGAGATACTCTTGCCGAGATTTCCCCCCTTTCCAGCAGTGATTATGCAGCATGGTCATCATCAAAATCAGATCTTATGGCCTTATATAGGTTGGAAGAAATTAACCTAATTCAGAAAAGCAAGTTAAATTGGCTCAAGCTGGGAGATGAGAATACAAGCTTTTTCCATAGATTCTTAGCAGCAAAGAAGAGGAGAAACTTCATAAATGAGTTAGTTGATGAGCAAGGAGTGCCAACAAAGTCGAGTTCAGAAATTGAAAGCCTAATAATCAATTATTACAACAATCTTTTCCTAAAATCCCTAGGGAGGAGGCACATTCCAATAAATCTAGATTGGTCATGCGTGAATATAAATCAGAATCAGTCCTTACTAGCCAAATTTTCAGCCACAGAAATCTTCTCAGCTATAAAAGCTCTCGGCAAAAGCAAAGCTCCAGGCCCCGATGGCTTCACTTCAGAATTCTTGTTGAAATTTTGGACTCCTCTAAAGTCAAGCTTCCAAGACACCTTTGATGACTTCTATAAGAATGGTAAGATCAATGCTTGCATAAAAGAGAAATTCATATGCTTAATTCAAATGAAGAAAGTAGCAGTCAAGGTCAGTGATTTCAGACCCATTCACTTAACCTCCTTAATCTACAAAGTCATTGCTAAGGTGCTAGCCGAGAGACTGAAAGGGATAACGCCTAGCATCATTGCTCCCTCCCAATGTGCATTCATAGAAGGTAGACAAATATTGGATCCCATTCTTATTGCCAATGAAGCTGTTAAAGAGTACAGAGTAAAAAAGAAGAAGGGGTGGATTCTTAAACTTGATATGGAGAAAGCTTTCGACCGAGTAGACTGGGAATTTTTAGAAAAAGTGTTAAGATCCAAGAATTTCAATCAGAAATGGATAGAATGGATTATGGGCTGTGTCAAAGACCCACTATACTCGATTTTCATTAATGGTAGACCAAGGGGAAGAGTGGCTGCTTCAAGAGGCCTAAGGCAAGGTGATCCCTTCTCCCCTTTCCTTTATCTCCTTGTCAGTGAAGTATTGAGTGCATTAATCTCCAGACTCATCCAATCCGGCATTGTTGAAGGTTTTATAGTAGGCAAAGAGCAAGTTCACGTTTCCATACTCCAATTTACGGATGATACTTTACTGTTTTACAAATATGACAGCTCCATGCTTGTAAAACTTAAACATACAGTGGAGTTCTTTGAATGGTGTTCAAGGCAGAAAGTAAATTGGGAAAAATCAGCCCTCTATGGCATCAATGTGGACGACAGTGAACTCATTAGCACAGCAACATCCTTGAATTGTACGGCTGACCAGCGACAACCTTCCTTTCTACTACCTAGGGTTGTCTCTAGGGGATACCTGAAAAGAGCCTCCTTTTGGCAGCCGGTCCTAGACAAAGTACAAGCTAAACTTGACAAGTGGAAGAGATTTAACCTCTCTAGGGGAGGAAGAGCCACTCTATGCACTTCAGTCCTCCTAAACCTTCCAACTCATTATTTGGTCATCTTCCTCATGCCTGAAGGAGTAATATCTAGAATGGAAAGGATAATAAGAAAGTTCTTTTGGGAAGGCAACACCGGCAGCAAGCAAAATCACTTGGTTAAATGGGATTTAGTTCAAAAACCTATAATAGATGGTGGCCTCGGCCTCGGTGGTTTCAGATCTATGAACATTGCACTCCTTGCTAAATGGGGATGGAGATATTTCAATGAGGAAAAGAACTATTCATGGTAAAGATTCCTTTGATTGGCACACAACAGGGAAAGGAGGTAGAAACTTGAAAAGTCCATGGATTAGCATCTCAAAGACTTGGCTTAAGGTAGAATCCTTGGCCACTTTCAAACTCGGTAATGGCAGTCGAATTGCTTTCTGGTTAGATACATGGGAAGGATCTTCCCCCTTCAACATCCTTTATCCAAGCTTATTCTGAATCACCATGCTTCCCAATGGTTCAGTTGCTGATCATTGGGATAGCAGCTTAGCTTCTTGGTCCATCTCCTTCCGAAGACTGCTCAAAGATGAAGAAGTGTTGGCCTTTCAAGATTGATGGGGAAAATTGCAAGTAGAAGTCCTTCTCACTCTTTTGATAAAAGAGTTTGGTCTATTTCAGCCACTGGTTTTTACACAGTTAACTCCCTTAAAGTGCACCTCTCCCCTTTCTCTCTTTTGGATAAGTCCCTTTACTCGGTCATTTGGAAAACAAAAAGCCCTAGACGAGTCAATATTCTCATATGGATTATGCTTTTCGGTCAATTGAATGTAGCTGAAGTTCTTCAAAGAATGCAGCCAACAACCTCCTTTTCACCCTCAATCTGCCCGTTCTGTCTCCAACACAATGAGGACTCCCTTCACCTCTTTTTCACCTGCACTTATTTAGCTTGGTGCTGGAAAAAACTGCTGTGCTTCTTCAACTTTTCATGGATTATGTGCAACGACTTCAAAGGCAATGTGTTACAACTTCTAGTTGGCCCTAATCTCCAACCCCACCCGTTTACTCTGGTGTAATGCAATAAAAGCCCTATTGGTAGAACTTTGGTTTGAAAGAAATCAAAGGATTTTTCACAACAGAGCTCTTGGATGCCAAGACCGCCATCAAGCCGCCCGCCATCAAGCCTCCTCCTGGTGCATACTCTCCGAATCTTTCCATGCCTCTAGTCTGTCGGATTTCAACCTCAACTGGGGGGCTATCATCTTCAACTTCCCCCTTCGACAACATTAATTAGTGCCGGATATTAGTTTTTTCTCTTATTCTAAACCTCCCCCCCCCCCCCTCCATCCCCCAATATCTTTGATCTCTATAATTTTTTCCCTTAGTTTTTAGGCCATTGTTTTCGCTCTATTTTAGGCCAATGTTTTTGCTTGTTTTACGGTTATTGTTTCCTCGATTGTACCTTGTTAATGTCTTTTCTCCCCTATGTGGTTACATTGGATGTGATGAGGGTGCTAAAGGGTTCAACCTAGTTGAGACACTCGGTGTGCACCTCTTGATCCTAAAAGAAGTCCTAGTATCTCCGTTTTTGCTCATTGTATAACCTCTTGTACTCTGAGCCTTAGCTCTTCTCTATATATTAATATAATGAATCGTTTTCTTTTTTTTAAAAAAAACTAAGACCAAAATCACACAAAAATAGCTAAGATCTTTCAAGAAACCCAAGAAACTGACCAAAAACAACCAAATTCTTACCCAACAGTGCGCGAATAGAGGCCATACGAGAAGGCTCGAAGCTGTCCTAACCGAAAACTGCCGTGGACGCTGACGATTTCAGTTGGCAGAGCTTCAGTCGCGGCTGGATTGGCGACAGCGTGCACGGCTCGCGTTTAACGGCTTCCGGTTGGCAAGCGTGCCACAGCTTAAATCTGGCGACGGTGTCTGGTCGGCGGTGTGCACGAACTCGGGGGGGGGGGGGCGGGGGAGCAGGAAGAAGAAGGATTTTCTTCTTTTATGTTTTTTTCCTTTTTTTTTTAATTGCATGCAAACCGAGGTTCCCATTTAAATAAATAAAACTCTTAAACCCTAATTTCCCCTTTTTCCTCAACCAAAAATAAATATCTCTTTTTCTCCAACAACCAAAGAAAATTGAAGTTATTTTATTTAATCTCACTTCCACCCAATAATTAGAATTCCAAAACCAAAATTAAATCCCACTCCCAATAATTGAATTAATTCCATATCTTGATCAAGATTAATTTAAATCGATTTAACCAAAACAAACAAATTCTAAGTCTCTAAAATTCGTAGTCCAAAACTAAATAATCAAGATAAATACATGAAATTTCTTGGAATTTGACTTTGTTACATTTACATAGTACCAGAGTAGGAGGTTATGTGTTCTAACTCTTGTAATGTTATTTTCTACAAATTGTCAAACCCATAAGTGAGGGAGAAGTGTTAAAGTGTTAATATAATTAAATTTGTTGTAACTCATCAATTTAAACTTCGGAGTGAATTGGTGATCTAACGATGAGGTTGAGGATGATGAAAATTAACTTTTAGGTTTTGGAAATATATATATAATATATATAATTTTGTTGATTCATTATTGTTAAAAGATTCATAATATTTTGTTGATTCATAATGTTTTATCTTGTAGTATCAGTGTATCTTGAGTATTAGTCTCATTTCATTTTCTTAATAAATAAAGAGACTTGTTTCCTTTCCCAAAAAAAAAAAAAAAAAAGATTCATAATATTTCAACCACTAGGTCTACTGGTCAATTAGAGCCAATAAAATAGTAAATGGCTTAGGGGGAACTGAATTCACACACCATGATGATTGCCCATCTAAAATTTAATATTTTACAAATTTCCTTAACAATCAAATGGAGTAAGTTAGATAATTGTCTTAGAAAAAGAGAAAATAAAAAGATTATGTATTTGTACATCTTGTTGCTTCACTGAAGTCCATGCTTAAGCTTCAAAGGGGATTTGATGTAGGAATCAGAAGTGTCTGCTGTTAATGACCATAACATGTTAGAAACTAAATTGTATGAGACAGTGAATATATATTTTGCTTTAAATTTGATGTAGGAATCAGAAGTGTCTGCTGTTAAATATATACATTATCTGGAGTATAAAAACTTACTTGCAAATGAAGATCCTGAGTATGTCCCATATGATGTAAATGCGCAACAATATGGTCAACTTTTTGACATAATTGCACGAAGGTATGCTGTTGACAAGCTTAATATTTTCGATGAGTAGATATTACTTTCTATATTATGAAATTTGTATTATCCAATTTTCAAATAGAAAAATGATGATCGATCTTGCTTGGATAGGATATGGTCTGCAGTAGTACTATGTTTTCTTCTTTTTCTTTTTTCTTTTTGCAAATAGAAATATTTCATTGATGTATGAAATAGATAATTGCAAGAAGTCTTTTTAGTTGAAAAGAAAGAAAGATAAGCTATGTGAATTTAAAGGAGACTGAAAGTACACCAATTGAAACCATGAGTAAGCACAGAATCTAAAAATATGTCAAAAGTAAAAGATATATCTCTGAAAAGGCGACCATTACATTCCCTTCCCCCCCCCCCAAAGAAAAAACTTCAAACTGAAAAAGTAGAAGAAAAAGGAGTACAAATAAAACAACAAGATAGCAATCTTTTTCTTGAAACGGAAACAAGATTTTTTCATTGAGTTAATGAAATAAGTTTAATGCTTAAAGTTCAAGATACAAAGGAAAAAATCTGAAAAGAACAAGAAGTGCAAATGGAACAAAGCACAACTTTAGCGCTTTCAGCAACTTCCAAAAATGATACAAAAAACAACCAAAAACCAAACGATACAAGGATCATAAAACAAAATAAACCAAGTAGCAGAGATGCAGAAAAGGCGACAATACAAGCCAAAAAACAAACAGTTGGAAAAAGTAATTGCTCCCCAAAATCAACAACGGTCTTGAATGAAGAAAGCATCAAATACCTTAGAAAGAATGCACCATGAAGAAACGTTGTGCTGAGAAATCTCAAAACGAACCCACCAAGCGGAAAATTAACATGAAAGACCCTTTGAATCCTCAAAACAAAGAGGCTTCCAACAAAGGCAAAACTTGCAACTTTACATCTTGAGATCTTTGATTGTAGATCATCAAGACAAAGAAATGCCACCCACTCAGAAAACCTCAAATTACATAATTAAGGCTAAAGCACAAATTAAGAATCAACCGAACACTAAACCGCAACCTTTAACAATTGACAAAAGGTTGGAAGGGATATCAGACTTATTTAATGGAGAGAAAATATAACTCTCTGTGGGTGAAGACTTTCTTGCTACTAATCTTCGTTCTTCATCTCTTTTGAAATTTGAAATAGATCATTGAGTTCCTTTCCAGAGTTATCAACAAATACATCTTCTTGGTCAGCCTCTACCTTAAAGCACTCTGAATCTTCACTACTAACACTTATTGCTGATTCATCATTTGATTCAATCTACCTCTCTTGAGAAGACTTTGGAATGTTGCACGGAATATTTCTCACAAAGTGTACCTCTGAGTTAGGTAATTTGAGCACTGATTGTTGGAAAATTTGAGAGGGAGGTGGAGGTTTTACCAACTTTTTAGTAACTAAGTTCGGTACCTGGGCATGAACACACCATTCTTCTAGAAAATCTGAGTTAATAAATGCAGAGAGAGCCTTGTAGGTTGAGGATCTTTTCCTTGATAACTGCATAGGATGTGGCTTTAATAACTTTGAGTACTTCTTGGGAGAATGTGAGGAGTCCGTGGATAAAGTAGTGGCAATCTCTTTATCCAAAAGGTTTTTGGAGAGAGATACCTCTTCTTTGTTAAATGCGCCAACATTATTAAGCCTAGGAGATGTAGCTTCTTGAGAAGGGGAATCTGAGCCGCCATTAACAATATTAGAGCTGGGAAGGATGGCCTGTTGAGAGGTGAATGATTCAAATGGTTAATTAAATTAATAAAGACTTCACTGAAAATAATCCTGATGGCTCCAAAGACCAAAGTCTACCATCTTAAAGAATTGAGAGTGAATCAAACCAAAATTAAGAATCCAGTCAACTACTACGGAATTTAAGGCCTCATTTTGTAACCATTTTGTTCCTTTTTTTTTTTTTTTTTTTTTTTTAACAAGGAAATAAGCCTCTCCATTAAGATAAAAACAGCTTAAAGTACAACATATATAAACAATGGAAGCTAGAACAAAAGGAGCAGTGAGTGCACCTGGACATCTCAACTAGTGGTTGACACCCCATCCGAATTCATCATATCCATACAAATGAAACTAACTACCCAAAGTACAATAATAAACAACCCAACAATACAAAGCTCCAAAACAACAAAGAACCAATATTCAAAAACAGCTTCACATACAAGAACCCCTAGGAAAATGCAAAACAGAGTCAAGCAATTAGAAACAACTTTAATAGCCAACTAAACAGAAGCAAACATTCTGGACTAGGTGGAAGGGAAAATGAAAGCCCTCCAGTTGAGACTTAGATCTTGGAAGGGGAAATGTTTGAATGGCTTTGAAAGAGAGCATTACGAGGATGCATTGAGCCGAGCAATCTCAAAACGATCTAACCAGCAAGTTGCTTTGCCCGTGAAGACCCTTTGGTTTCTTTCAAACCAAATTTCTGCAAGTAATGCTTTGACTGCGTTTGTCCAGAGTAATTGTGGAAGCTTTTTAGCTTTGGGCCAATCAAAATCTGCAAAACATTGTCACCAAAAACATTGCCACCAAAAACATTGCCAAATGCCTAGCTAAGATTGAAACAAGCGAACAAGCGATACCAACACTTTTCAACCGCAAGTAAAGAACAAATGCTGCAAGTCCTCCGAATCAGCCATACCTATAGAGGGCAAATAGATGGGGATAAACAGTAAAGGGGAAGTTTCTGCTGCATAACTGAAGCACAGTTTAACAAACCATAAAGCATAATCCACACCAAAATGTTCACCCAACGAGGGCTCTTTGATTTCCATAATGCTTTCTCCAAATGCTTTTCAAGTGGGGAAGCCAAAGATAAATGTGTAACTAGAGATTTGACCGAGAATGCACCATTAGCTTCTAAAGACCATTGCCTCCTTGTCAGGATTTTCCAAGACTCTTTTGGCAGAAATAATGCCAAGGAGAGTCTGGAAATCTATTATTTCTTCCTCCTTTAATAATCTCCGAAGAATATAGACCAAGATGTAGAGGGGTCCCAATGATCCGAGACTGAACCATTACGATTCAAAGAGATCCTGAATAATCTGGGAAAGCAATCCTTCAAAGGAATTTTATCCAACTAAGGATCAAGCAATTCTTCTCCCATTACCAATCTTGAAGACAGCCAATGCTTCCACCTTTAACCAAGACCTTGATATACTAATCCAAGGGCTACGAAGGTTGCAACTTACTTTTCCATTTGTGTGCCACTCAAACAAGCTTCTGCCATGTATGCTCTTAACCACTTGGATCCATAAAGAATTACCTTCATTGACAAAGCACCAACCCCACTTAGCTAATAGTGCCAGATTTTTTGTTCTTAAACCACCTAAACCAAGGCCTCCATCTTCTTGTGTTTCTATAACGATCTCCCATTTAACTAAATGATTTAGTTTGCCTCCTTTATGCCCTTCCTAGAAGAAATTTCTCATTGTTCGTTCCAAAATTGTGAGCACCTTTTTTGGCATTAAAAAAGAAGACATATAGGGAGATTAGAAAGGATGGACTTACAAAGTGTAGCTCTACCCCATCTTGAAAGGTTATATCTCCTCCATTTATCTAATTTTCTTTGTACTTTGTCAATAACTGGTTGCCAAAAAGATATTTTTTGGCATATCCACCCAAAGGAAGACCGAGATACATAAAAGGGAGGTGGACAACCTTGCAATTCAATTTGGTAAAAAGATATTTTTTGGGATATCCACCCAAAGGAAGACCGATATACGTAAAAGGGAGGTGGACAGCCTTGCAATTCAATTTAGTAAAAAGATATTTTTTGGGATATCCACCCAAAGGAAGACCGAGATACGTAAAAGGGAGGTGGACAGCCTTGCAATTCAATTTGGTAGCCACTGAAAACAGCTTGCTGTCATCTATATTAATCCTACAAAGTGCGGATTTTTCCCAATTAACTTTTTGCCCTGAACACCATTCAAAAAGATCGATAGTCTTCCTTAAAATTTCCAGCATCTCATCATCATATTTGCAAAATAACAAGGTGTCGTCAGCAAATTGGAGGATGGAAACGTGGATTTTGTCTACCCCCATGAAAAAACCTTTGAATTTGCCGCTCTCGTGGAGCCTTGCGATGAGAGCACTTAGCACTTTGCTTACTAGTAGAAAAAGAAAAGGTGAGAGAGGGTCACCTTGTCTAATACTCCTAGAAGTGTGAACTCTTCTTCCTCTTGGCCTTCCATTAATGAAAACTGAGAAGTTTGGATTAGTAACACAGCCCATAATCCAAGATATCCATCGAGAATCCAAATTTTTACCAACTAAAACTTTCTCAAGAAAGGCCCAATCCATTTGGTCAAAAGCTTTTCTAAGTCTAGCTTTAGAATCCACCCATTTTTCTTCTTGGATCTATACTCCTGCACAACCTCGTTGGCAATGAGAATCGGTTCAAGGATTTGTCTTCCCCCAGTAAAAGCGATTTGTGTAGGGGCAATTATGCAAGGCATTATTTTCTTGAGGCGTTCAGGTAACACTTTGGCAACTACCTTATAAACAAGTGTTGTTAGGCTAATGGGCCTAAAATCCTTTACATAAACAGCATCCTCCTTTTTTGAATCAAGCAAATGAAGTTCTCCTTGATGCAAGAATTCAACCTTCCATTCTCATAAAAATCTTCGAATAAGCTCATGAAATTACCTCTGCAATGGGCACAGAATTTGATGAAGAACTCTGCTGTAAATCCATCTGACCCAGGGCTTTGTTCTTTTCCCAAAATCCTCAGATTTCTTCTTGAGTGAAGCTAGATACCAGCATGGCATTCTGGCTTTGAGAGACAATATTCCATTGCAAATTAAGAGGAATAGATCTTGCATCCAATGACTTGGAATAAAAGGAGGTATAAAAACTCAATATAAGATCTTCAATCTCCCTATTGGATTTTGTTTCGTTTTTGGTTTTTGATTTTTGAAAATTAAGCCTACAAACACCTCTTACACCTTTAAATCTCTTGCTTTAATATCTACTTTTTATCCATATTTTCAAAAACTAAGTCAAAATTTGAAAGCTAAAAAAAGTAGTTTTAAAAGAAAATAGGTCTTGATTTTATGAAAATATCGACGTCAATGAAAGGTTCGGGAAACTTTATGGAAGTTGATGGCAATTGTTATAATTAGTTAATGAAACTTTGATTATGACTCAATTAGACTATAATTGACCATTTTTAATAATTATTTCTATAAAGTAGACAACATTTAGATGTATATCATTAATATCTGTATAAATGTCGCGTGAGAGCAGAAATTTAAAAAAGAAATGGAAAATCATTACATAATATAAAATATTGGTAATTAATTTCAAAATTAAAGGAGACATGAAATATTTGCATACAAAATAATTGCAAAATGTTTATTATAGAATGTACATGTCTAATATTAAAAAAATTGACCTTGGAGCATCTAATCCAAAATCTTGATAATTCTGATAAAAATTACAATATTACTCAAATGAAAATGGTAGGACTTGTACGCCAACATGTAGACCCTATTGGTGGATACATTTCATTAATTGATGATCTTTTTCCTTATGGATAATACTATTTGGTGGAAAGTCATGACATGTGAAACTAAACAATTGCGTGTAATCAGGACCATAAAACTGAAAAAACTAAACAAAGGACAGAGAAAGGAGGAAAAAAAAAATGCTCTCCCCTCTCTCCTTTCCTTTTCTCTCTTCCCCCCGCCCTCCCCCCCTGACACCCCACCGGAATTCATCATGCCCTTCCCTAGCCCTCCTTCCTTTCTGACCGTCTCTCCCAAACCCCTCTCCCTGTCCCCTCTTCCGGCACTTCCACCTTCCCCGATCTCCTTTCTTGCCCTTTTCTTGCTTCTGTTCCAGCCCTGATTCTAACCCTTGCCTTGCTTCGAGTAAAAGGCAGTTTTTTTTTTTTTTTTTTTTTTTGGCAAAAACTTTCGACTCCTGATAGGAGTGCTTTCTGGTCATGGAGATTAAAAGCTGTAACATTTTGGCTGTTCATGTCTTTTTATGTGGCAAGGGAGTCCAGGATTCATAGTAGAAGATGAAAAAAGGACAGTCCTTTGTTCCTCTCTTAAGCAGCAGCCATTTGGCTAAAAGAAGGCTTCAGAAGACTTTTGTTTGCCTCAACGGTTGAGTTCTTTTTTGTTAAAAGAAAGAGTAAGATGAGGTTTCATACGTCTAGCCAAATTCAGAGTCCAAGACAATTGGTTTGTTAGAATGTGCAATGTGCCTACCACAGGGGGAAGAAGAATATTCATGTTTCTTATGGGGGTTGGATGTTCAGGCTGGCAAGAGTTCAAGGAAATGATTGATGTTAGTATCCATATCTTTCAAAGATTATTTTAGTTCAGCAAGCCCTCAAGTGAAGAGTTTCTTCAGAATGTGAAAGGTACGTTCTCTCAACCATATTAAAGCCTCAAAGGGTTTAGGAATGTTGCAGCTCAAAAATCTGTAGTAAAGGTCAATTAAATCAAGAAAAGGGTTCTTATTGGATTCAAAAAGATCATGAAGTTTCTCAAAGAGATTTTAGTTAGTTTATGGCTTCATCTCAAGGCTTTTTAGTCTTCAGATGATTGGAAGGATATTTCAACGGTATTGAGGAGGCCTTTAAAACGGTTTGTCATCATCAATTCCTCTGTTTGCAGAAATATAAAGCTCTAAATCAAAGTCAGCAATGGTGATTTGGCCACATTGATCTCAAGTCCGGGTATATGGCAGTCTTTTGGTCCTTTTCACTTGCTGTTTGAAAAGTGGAATCCCAAAATACATGGAAGAGCCTCTGTGATGAAAGGTTTTGGTGGTTGGATTTCAATCAAGAATCTTCCATTTGATTATTGGGGAAGAAAGACCTTTGAAGCCATAGATGCTTATTTTGGGGGTTTGGAATCAATTGCCTCAGAAACTCTTAACCTAACTAATTGTTTAGAAGCCAAAATTGAAGTTAGAAGAAACCTATGTGGATTTATGCCAGCCACAATCAAAATAAAGGATGCAATTCGTGGGAATTTTTTTCTAAATTTTGGAGATGTGGAATGTTTAGAAGCTCCTTCTAAGGCAGTGAGGAATTTATTATTTAAGGACTTCTCTAATCCTATTGACCTTGTTAGGTTAAATGATGTAATTAAAGATGAAGGAGTTAATTTCAAATTGGATATTTCAGAGTGGAACTTCCTTGTCTCTTCACATTCCAAACCCACCTTTTCAAAGGAACCCGAATCCGGTTCAAGAACCCCCTGCAAAGAGATGAAATTTATTCAGAGGAAGTCGAAAAGTCCTATCCCCCCCTTGCAAGGTGTTTAATTACAAAGAATCCAACTTCCCCTACCTCCTTTACTGCCGAGGAAGATATACAGCCCACTGTTCGTGAAAAGTTTAATGTGCAAGAAGTCGAAGAGTCACTACACTTTAATGAAAAAGTTGAAAAGATGCCTAGAGCCTTTAAGAAGAGAGAGAAGGGAGATTTTAATGGGGTATCCAGTCCCTTGGCCAAAGAATTTGAACAGTCACCTATTCAAAAAAATGAAAAGTCACAAGGAATTAATGATAATTGTTTTTCGAAGCAATCAGCAACATTTTTATCAAACAGCAAAAGTGAACCCTTCGTCTTCCAAGGCTGCTGCTTTGTTCCCTTGTTCCAGTCCGGGTAAGTTTCCCTTCCCTGTTTTCACTAAAAAACAGGCGCCTTTGCTTCAGCCGGCCCCCGAGACAGCCCCAAAAGTCCATGCCTCCTCCTCGGCACTCCTCCTCCCTCCCTGCAGTAAGCAAGTGCCAAAGGCAAGCAAAACAGGGGCTAAACGTCAGCAAAAATTCAAGCATCCCCCTGCCTTTTTAAATCATTCCCTAATCATTTTATTAAAAGAAAGTTAGCCAAGGACTCATCCAAGAAACCAAGCTTTAAAGCCAAGTCCGTGGCAATTCACAACCCGGATTTATTAGAAGCCCAATGCACCCAAATTCAAGGACAACCTCAATGTTCCAGGTCAGGCTCCCCTTCTCCTCTCCCTACTCTCTTTGAACACTCTGTTTTTTCATTATCTAATACAGAGGTTACATTCTTGAGAGGTTCCACAACCCATCCGGGGGAGTTCCCAACAGAAAAAGGGGAGGTCCTCATTGATTCTCCTTTCCGTGTGAGTAGTGAAGAAGAAGTTTGGGCAAATCTAGTTGGTTTTTCAGAAGAAAAAAGTAAAGAGGACCCTATTATTCAAGATTTGAACCCCCTGTTTCAGACAGAGGATGACACTATTTTAGAGGCTGTTAGTTCAATTTTTCCAGCTATTCCTTGTGATCTTCCAGCTCATTTAACCTCAATTGTCAAGGACTGCCATCTCATCCTCAATTAATGTTTAGAAATTGAGGTTACAATCCTTGAGTTAAGTCCGAATCATGAGAATTGTGTCGTGGAATACTAGAGGCCTAAAAGATGTTAATAAAAGGTTAGCTCTCAAGCGTTTTCTAAAGAAAATTAATCCAACAGTAGTTCTAATTCAAGAATCAAAAAAAGATAGCTTTGAAGGGAGTTTCATCAAAAGCTTGTGGAGTTCTAAAGATATTGGCTGGGAATTTGTGGAATCTTATGGGTATTCAGGTGGTTTATTGACTCTATGGGATAAGAGTTTAATCTCGGTGATTGAAACTTTGAAGGGGGGTATTCGTTATCAGTAAAATGCATCACTGCTTGCAATAAGACTTGCTGGATCACTAATGACTATGGACCAATTGATTACAAAGAGAGAAAATTCATGTGGCCAGAGCTGTTATCTCTTTCATTTTATTATGTAAAAGCTTGGTGCATTGGGGGAGATTTTAATATCACAAGATGGGCACATGAAAGATATCCATTGCGCAGAAGCACTAAAGGAATGAGGAAGTTTAACAGCTTTATAGACCAAGCCAATCTGCTGAAATTTTGGCACTTGATCAAGGATAATCTGCATTCCACCTTTGAAGATTTTTATAAGAATGGTAAGCTAAATGCATGTATAAAGGAAAACTTCATTTGTTTTATTCAAAAGAAGAAGTTAGCAATCAAAGTAAGTGATTTCAGGCCAATTAGCTTAACTACAGTGATATATAAGGTTGTTGCAAAGGTGCTGGCTAAAAGATTAAAATTGGTAATGCCTAGCATTATAGCCTCTTCCCAAAGTGCCTTTATTGAAGTAAGGCAACTTTTAGACCCCATCCTCATTGCTAATGAAGATGTAGAAGAGTATAGAGTGAAAAAGAAGAAAGGATGGATCCTCAAACTTGATTTGAAGAAGGCCTTTGACCGTATGGATTGGGATTTCCTAGAAAAGGTGTTGAAAAGTAAAAACTTTGATTAGAAATAGATTGATTGGATTCTGGGCTGTGTTAAAAATCCAATGTTTTATGTATTCATCAATGGAAAATCAAGGGGAAGAGTGGCTGCCACTAGAGGCATTAGGCAAGGTGATCCCTTCTCACCTTTCCTTTTCCTTCTAGTAAGTGAAGTTTTAAGTGCTCTAGTGACTAAGATCATTCAAGCCAGTCTATATGAAGGTTTTGTGGTTGGCAAAGATAAAATACAGATCTCCATCCTTCAATTTGCGGATGATACGCTATTGTTTTGTAAGTATGGCAGCAACATGCTTGCAAGACTAAAGCAAATGGTGGAGTTTTTCGAATGGTGCTCAGGGCAGAAGGTAAATTGGGAGAAATCAGCCCTTTATGGTGTAAATGTGGATGATAAAGAGCTGTTTTCAATGGCTGCTGCATTAAATTGTAAGGCTGATCAACTTCCAATCCTCTATCTTGGGCTGCCTCTTGGAGGGTACCCAAAGAAGCTGTCCTTTTGGCAACCAGTTTTGGATAACTTCCAAGCCAAATTAGATAAGTGGAAGCGCTTCAATCTTTCTAGAGGAGGTAGAGTCACATTATGTAAGTCAGTGCTATCTAACCTCCCAACACACTTCATATCTATATTTATATTGCTGGAGGGAGTTGCTTCGAAATTGGAGAGAATCACAAGAAATTTCTTTTGGGAAAGGCACAATGGCAGCAAGCTCAATCATTTGGTGAAGTGGGCTATGGTTCAAAATCCATTGACAGATGGAGGCCTCGGCCTTGGTGGGTTCAAACTTATGAACCAAGCCCTTCTTGCTAAATGGGGCTGGAGGTTCTTCAAAGAAGAAGGCTCATTTTGGGGGCAAGTTATCAGAAGCATCCATGGCACGGACCCTTTCAATTGGCATACGACAGGTAAAGGGGGTAGAAGTCTAAGAAGCCCTTGGATTAGTATTTCTAAATCTTGGCTAAAAGTTGAATCGATGGCCACTCTGAAGCTTGGAAATGGTAGAAGAATTGCTTTTTGGCTGGACCCTTGGGTGGGAGCAACTCCTTTCCGTTCCTTATTCCCAAATCTCTTCCGAATATCTTTGTTACCAAACGGTTCGGTTGTTGACCATTGGGACACTAATTTTGGCAGCTTGGTCAATCACCTTCTGCCGATTGCTTAAAGGTGAAGATATCGCCTCCTTTCAAGATTTGCTTGGGGTCATTGCAGCACAGAAAGTTTCAAAAGTTATTGATAGCAAGGTTTGGTCTATCTCCGCCTCGGGTCTCTTTACGGTCAGCTCACTTAGAACATACCTCTCCCACTCCGCCCCAATGGATAAATCGCTATTCTAGGCCCTATGGAAGACTTGCAGTCCAAGAAGAATTAATATTCTTGTCGGGATAATGCTTAGTGGGCAGTTGAACGTAGACTCAGTTTTGCAAAGTAAGATGGCAGCCAACAATATTTCTCCCTCAATTTGCCCTTTGTGTCTAAATTGGTCAGAAGACTCCCTCCACCTTTCCTTTCATTGTTCCTATTCAGCTTGGTGTTGGAATAAGTTGTTGTCCTTCTTCAACATCTCATGGGTTATGTGTAATGACTTTAAAGGAAACTTGCAGCAGCTGTTAGTTGGTATAAACCTTCACAAACCCAGCAATTTTCTATGGTTAAATGCAGTAAAGGCACTGCTGACTGATCTTTGGTTTGAAAGAAACCAGAGGGTGTTCCATGATAAGGTGCTTGGATGTCAAGATCGGTTCGAATCAGCCCGTTGGCTAGCTTCTTCTTGGTGTATCCTCTCCAAGCACTTTAATGCCTACAGTTTATCAGAGTTTAATCTTAATTGGAGGGTGTTTGCCTCCCTCCCAAGTGACGGGATTTAGCCTCTTCAGCATCCAGTGCTTCTCTTAGTTTTTTCATTGTATTTTTCAGAATGTTCATTTAATTATTAGCCCCGTTGTTTGTCCTTTTGGGTTTGTAAAGAAGCTATGCTTCCATTTTAAGCTAGTCTTAGATAATTATTGGATATGATGAGGGCGCTAAGGGGGTGTCAACCTAGTTGCCCGGGTGCGCTAGCTGATCCGTTTTGGCTTTCTGATGTTACTCAGCTCATTGTATAATTCTCTTGTACTTTGAGCTTTTGCTCGACATTCTCTTTAATTAATGAATTGTTTCCGTTTCAAAAAAACTGAAAAAACTTGAACTGAGTTAATGTAGCTAATTCCTAAAAAAAATCGGAAGTTTCTCGAAATGAGGGAAAAAACCAAAATTCCCCCTACCAAGATTTCGAGGCTATTGAAAATTCCCCCTATGACTTGCACACAAGCTTGAAGCTTCTAGGCCTTTCTTGATTTCGGATTGACAAAGTTATTTCTGCACTTGACCCCATTCCCTCCCCGTAAATCTACTTAGGTACAAAGTTGACAATGTGGCACGGAGTTTGACTCTACAAAAGCAATTGCAACGCTATGCTTCTGTTTCACTCAATGTTGAGGTAGCTGTTCTTTTGAATTTAGACTTTCTGACTTATGTCAAAAGATGCCTACGTGTTTTATCTATAATATTTGATTTTAACGATTATGAGTTTGCCATCACTTAATTTTATGGAAGGCTTTTTATTTACGAAATAGGAAAAATATCTAATGTCGAATGTTAAGGTTTATTGTACCTACATTGTTGTTTGTTTAGTTTTTTCACTAAGAGAAATGAAATTACCATTGATCTAACATTTTCAAATGAATAGAACCAGGAGACAACTGGGTAGATGGTTATGTATGCCCAATGAAGAATTCAACTGGGTAGATGGTTATGTATGCCCAATGATTTGTGGTTGGTTAAAGTAAAGCCTCTTTGGAATATTAGGGTTTTCTTTAATACAGATTTCTTTTAGATTTTAATATGTATTTCGGCTGACAAGAAAACAGTAGTCATGTTCGAGATGATCCCAATGGTGTCGAAAGTTATCAAACATTAGTTGACTTATTCATGGACATTAAATGTTTGCCATTTTATTAGATGCATTGAGATGGATGATCATATAATTGAAGAGCCACCGACTGCTACTACTAAAAAAAAATGGTTATGTGATGATTCAAGAATGCTTAAACAAATCAATAATTTGAGCATGAGATCATTGGGTTAGTTAGTTATTGCGAATTTGTCAAAGACCTGCTAGAATATTTGGATTTTCTTTATTCTAGAAAAGAGAACATGAGTGTTTTTCGTTGATTTATCATTTATAGATTTAAAATTTAGTGTTTCTAAACAACTTAGACGTGGAAGGTGACAGAAAAATAAAGATCTGATTCTCAAGCTTTCAAAACTCCTCAACATAAGTTACAAAGGCCTACCTTCATGCCCCCTTATAAAAAGTTTTATTTTCGTAAACGTGAGACTTCATTAATATCAAAAGATGCTGATTTTAATCCTGATGTAATTGAAGTTTGCTGCACTCTTGCCCAAGTTCCAGCACTAATTAGAAAACAGCCCAAGATTTCTTGCTCTAACCATGCTGTCACTAGAACGATTATTCCAGTTCCAAATGGAAAATTCAATTAATAAAGGAAATTCCATCCATTGCAAGTCCAAAAAGTCATGTGATTGAGGAAGATTTTGATGATGATTCTTTGGCAAGTGTTAGCAGTGAACAACCAGAAATATTGGTTCCAAATTCGGCCTCAGAACAGGAATATATTAGTTTTGGGAAAGAGGTCGCAGATTTCATTCAAACTCCTTCCTTCAAAAAGTCACTCCAGGTGCTTTCTTGTAGGTTTTCCTTAATTAAGTCTCATCGACTTCCTTCTAAGTTTTCCTCCATAATTGAAGCTTGTGGATTGAAGCACAGTAGGGTTATTCATCACAAATCAATTTAATTTTGTTGGAAATTGGAATCTCGGCAAGTCTTCAATATCCGGAAGAGTGAAGAGTTCTTGTGGTTGTTCTTCTGAAGTTGCTGGTGTAGTTTAAAATGATTTAAAGTGTTTCATTCAGAAGGTGGTTAGAATGTTTTGTCTTTGGGATCCTTTGCATTTCTTTGGCATTCTGATTCCATGTCATGGCCTTTTTATTTGATCGGCATCAAAGTTGTAGTTTTGGCTTCACAGCAGCGGTTTCTTGTTCTATGAAGCTCAAAGTTAGGGGTTCTTCCCTTTCAAGATGTGCGGTCTGAATTTTATTTGTTCTTCACCTCACTTTTTCATTTGTCAGCAGCTGGTTTTATGGATCAGAAGTTTCTTGGCAACTGTTTAGTTAAGTTATAGTTCTATTGTTAGGGTTTTCCATTATTTTAAATATCTTGTTATTTTCCTTTTCAATGCTTTCCTTCTTTGGTCACTCTTGTACACTTATTTATATTCATATCTTTGGTGAATGGAATGGTGTATGTTGGTTCTCTCAAACCTAAGAGTTTTACATGGTATCATAGCACTCTAAAAAAATAGGGTTTTATGGACCTTAGGGTTTGAGAATTTAGAACTCGTTTGTATTACATCTAGGATTTTATGGAGGGGTGAGTTTATACTTTTGCTCACCGTTGCTATCTTCGGTTTGTTTGCCGCCGTTAGCCACAGCCGCCGCGAGAAAAAGAGAGGGTCGTTTTTCTTCACTATTTTTCGACACCGCCCAGTCCATCGAGGAGCCCAACCGCCGATTTACAGAACTGCAAAGTCCGGTATCTATCTGACCAGCGTGTAAGGCTCACGTGCCGCCTTTTTCCTTTTTCTATCAATCCATGCCGGCACGTGCACCGTCGGTTCCCGTTCGTCTTCTGTGGGTTTCCTCGGTTTTATTGATTTTACTTGATGGTGTGTTTGTTTGGGCTATATACTCACTGTTTGTGGTTCATTGAAGAAAAAAACATCTCTTTAGTAAATTAGGGTTTGCTTCTCTTCTGTCCGGTGTTTCTTTTTTGAGGTAATGGTTGATAAGAAAAAAGTAGTCATGTCTAAGATGGTTCCTATGGTGTTAAAAGTAACTGAACACAAGTTGAATGGATCCAACTATTATTCATGGAGATCAAATGTTCGCCATTTTATTAGGAGCATTGAGATGGATGATCACATCACGAAAGAGCCACCAATTGATGCTACTAAAAAGATTTGATGATGGGATGATTCAAGAGTGCTTCTAAAAATCAAGAATTCTATTGATCATGATATCATTGAATTAGTAAATCACTGCAAATCAATTGAGGAACTATTGGAATATTTGGATTTTCTTTATTCTGGGAAAAAGAACATTAATAGAGTGTTTGATGTTTGTAAGACTTTATATCAACCTGATCAAGGAGAAAAATCTCTTACAAGCTACTTTATGGAGGTAAAGAAAATACATGTGCGGAATCAAATGCCTTGATGCCAATTAGTATGGATCCAAAAGTTCTAATGGCTAAACGTGAAAAGTTGTTTATCATGAGTTTTTTAGTAGGTCTTGCACCTAAATATGAGATGGCCAAAGATCAAGTGTTGTCAAGCTCAAACATCTCATCGTTGGAAGAAGCTTATACTCGAATACTTCGTATAGAGAAGCCACATGCAGTATATTATCTGATTCTAGCAGTGCTTTGATTGACAAATGATTATAGAGGTAATAAGGGGGTTGAATCAAATAGCTCCAAAGGTCATCCCAATAACCAAAGATCAAATTCAGGAGGTGTTGTTTGCTATTACTATCGTAAACTTGGCCATGTGAAACGTGAATGCAAAAGATTGATGAATAAGGGTCAGAGGGTGCCATCTGTACATGTCGCTTCTACTCCTGATAATCTTGATAAGTCAATTACGATTTCTGCAAAGGAGTTTGCTAAATTTCAACAATATCAAGAGTCATTGACGGCATCATCTTCTACTCCCATTACGGCCATCATGGAAATAGGTAACATCTCTAAATGCCTTCTTTCCTCCACATCAAAATGGTTCATTGACTCTGGCACTACAGACCATATGACAGGTAACCTCAGTTTATTCTCTAACCTTTGTACATCGACCTCGTCACCTAATGTCACTATAACTGATGGAACATCCACTCCTGTTTTAGGATCAGGAACCGTCCATCTTACTGAATCAATTTCTTTGTCATCAGTTTTAAATTTACCACATTTCTCTTTTAATTTGATTTTGGTCAGTAAACTCACTCGTGATTTTCATTATTATGTCTCCTTTTTTCTTGGTTATTGCTTATTTCAGGATCTTATGACGAAGTAGACTATTGGTAAAGGGAGCGAATTTGGAGGTCTTTACATCTTTGAACCACAAATACCTATAGCCATCACATGCTCTAGCATGTTGTCTCCCTTTGAAGAACATTGTCGTTTGGGTCATCCGTTTATCTCTGTGTCGTTTGGGTCATCACATGCTCTAGCACTCAAGTCTTATTTAGATGCCCATGCATTCTTCATCAATGCTCTTGTGTCGATACTCCATCTCAAAATGGGGTTGCAGAACGAAAGAATCGTCATTTCCTTGAGACAACCAGAGCCTTGATGAGATGCATGTTCCAAAATCCCTTTGGGTTGATGTTGTTTCCACAGCTTGTTCCTTAATAAATCGCATGCCCCCTTCCATCTTAAGGGTGAGATACCTTTTCGTACTTTATGCCCCAAACAACATTTGTTTCCCATTCCACCCAAAATATTTGGTTGTACCTGCTTTGTTCAGGATGTTCGGCCTCAACATACCAAGCTAGATCCAAAGTTCTTGAAATGTGTTTTCCTTTGGTTATTCCCGTGTTCAAAAGGGGTATCGATGTTATTGTCCTAGTCTAAATAAATATTTTATCTCTCATGATGTCACGTTTTTTGAACATTCCGTATTTTTTTTCATCGTCATCTTTCTCTTCGAATAAGAGCTAGAGGGAGTACAAGGAATTAGAGGATGATTTCCTTGTCTACACAATTGTTTCCCCTTTCGATCCTCTGCCTAATTCATCTCTACCTGTGGCTACCTCTATTCTTCCGTCCATTGTTAAGGTCTATACTCGACGACAACTTCCTTTAGTTCCATGCTCTGTACCAGAGTCTTCTTTGTCATTGAATTCAGAAACAAGTGATGATCTTCCTATTGCTCTTCGTAAAGGTAAATGTAAGTGTGCTCATCCTATTTCCTCTTTTGTTTCATATAACCATTTGTCGTCTTCCACATATTCATTCATTTCATCCTTAGAGTCTATATCCATCCCTAAAATTATTCATGAAGCTTTGTCTCATCCTGGTTGGTGTGCCGCAATGGTGGAGAAGATGACTGCCTTAAATGATAATTATACTTGGGATTTAGTTTATCTCCCTGCAGGAAAGAAGACTATCGGTTGCAAATGGGTGTTTGCCGTTAAAGTCAATCCTGATGGTTCTATTGCTTGGTTAAAAGCACGCCTTGTAGTGAAAGGCTATGCACAAACTTATGGCGTTATGCTGGAACTTTTTCTCTAGTAGCAAAAATGGCATCTGTGAGGTTGTTTATTGCATTAGCTTCAATCAATCATTGGCCTTAACATTAACTTGATATTAAAAATGCATTTCTTCATGGTGATCTTCAAGAAGGGGTGTATATGGAGCAACCACCAGGGTATGTTGCTTAGGGGAAGAATGGAATGGTGTGTCGCCTTCGTAAATTTTTGAATGGATTAAAGCAGAGTCCACGAGCTTGGTTTGGTAAATTTAGTCAAGTGATTGAAAGCTTTGGGATGTGGAAGAGCACGTCAGATCATTCGGTCTTTTTTAAGAGATCCGAGGGTGGTGTCATCTTGTTAGTCGTATTTGTTTATGATATTGTGATTACTGGTGATGATGCTTTAGGTATCTAGTCCCTAAAGACCTTTCTTTATAGTCAATTCCATTCAAAAGATTTGGGCATGTTGAAATACTTCTTAGGAATTGAGGTAATAAAAAGCAAGAAAGGAATAATATTATCACACAAAAAAAATGTACTTGACTTGTTGACTGAAACAAAGAAGTTAGGGGCTAAGCCATGTAGTACCCCAATGATGCCCAACTTATAGCTCACGAAAGATGGAGAATTGCTAAAAGATCCTGAAAGATATAGGAGGTTAGTGGGAAAACTTAATTACCTTACAGTGACTCGACCCGACATAGCCTATTTAGTGAGTATTGTGAATCGGTACATATCATGCTCCTGGGCGTGGCTTATTATATAAGGATTATGGTCGTACTAATATTGAATGTTTCTCAAGCACCGATTGGGCAGGATCTAAAGAAGACAGATGATCAACTTCAAGATATTGTGTTTTTATTGGTGGTATTTGATTTCTTGGAAGAGTAAGAAGCAAACTGGAGAACAATTAGGAGATATCTTAACGAAAGCATTGAATGGAACATGTATAGATTATCTATGTAACAAGTTGGGCATGATTAACATATATACTCCAACTTGAGGGGGAGTGTTATAGTTCTATTGTTAGGATTTTCCATTATTGTTAATATCTTGTTATATTTTCCTCTTCTATACTTTCCTTCTTTGGTCACTCTTGTACACTTGTATATATTCATATCTTTGGTGAACGGAGTGGTGTATTCTAGTTCTCTCAAACCTAAGAGTTTTGCGAGTTCTTAACATTATCTCTTTCCATCAGCTCATCAATCAATTTTTGTGCTTGAAACTGTAGTCTTCTCTCCATCTGTAGAGGGTTTTTGGGAGCTCAATTGGCTTGCTTGTCTTGAAGTTCAAGATTATCGTTTCTTATCGTTGTTCCTCTTCTTTGTTTTAAGAGTTTTCTCTCCAGATTTGTTTTTATGGAGGCCCTGTATTTTTCATGCCCTTTCTCGTTCCTATTGGGTTTGTACTCTCTTGTTTTCTGGTTCTTCGCTTTGTCTTCTTGTAATTTGTGCATTAGTCTCTTTTCATTTTATCAATGAAAAGTTATGTCCTTTCAAAAAAAAAAAAAAAAAACAAAGAAAACAACTTAGACATGGAAATACTGGTATTGAAACAGAAATTTGTCAATTCTCAATACAAACAGGAACTTAGAAAAATATACAGTGATTCGTTGAAGAAATTCATTCCTTATGTTGACCGGGTATTCCAATAACCTTTTATTGTCTGGTTTTCTATCTACCCATGTTTATCTTAAATAATGAGTATGTTTTCTTCTCTGTAGTTGGTAGGGCTTACAGATGCAGATAAAGGGGCTCTGGATTTACTAATCAAGGCTGCGGCAATTATGGATGAAATATTCTACCTGCAGGTTCGCATATACATTTTATTAAGTAATCTTGTAGGGAAGACTTTTACAGCTTGCTTGCTTTAATTTTGTGAGCCTAGGAAACATACAATATGTGGTTAAGACTTAAGAGGCTGTGCTGAAAAGATCTACAATGTTCTTTGATTAAAAGAATAATGCTCATCTCATGGTGAGAATTCCTTTCCATCATTGAATCCAATCACAAAATATGTTATATGATCGGATGTATCTCAAGTGACACTGAATTTATTCTATATACATAGATGGCTGACATAATTTAAGCAGGATTATATCTACTTCAAGGTTGTTATGTTTTAGCATACTAAGCAATACCATTAAGACAAGGATGATATATATATATGGAAACAAGCCTTTTCATTGAATTAATGAAATGAGACTAATGCTCAAGATACAAAATAGGCAACATAACAAAAGACTAATCAACATATGAAATTCAAGAACAGTGCAAGGACTTAGCAAGAAAAGTAGACTAAATTACTAACTGATAGAAGAAGTAAATGTATTCCAATTTAAGCTAATGTCTTCAAGGATGATATTTTAAGCCTGTATAGACTGGTTGTCAGGGGCATATTTATCATTTCCTAGTTGTTTTAATTATTCGCCAGGTTTTTTCTCTTGACAGGAGTCTTTTCTTGTAGGTTAAGTTTTTGCTGTGTATTCTTTCATTTTCCTCTCAATAAAAATCAATTTTTCTAGAAACAAAAAGAGAATTAAAAAAAAAAAAAAAAATCTGTTGGAGGTAAAAATGCTTGGTCCGATTTGCAAAAGTGATTTGGGGGCAAAGAAGAAACTAGAAAGTACTCACACTGAAGTTGAATTCACATGGAAGAGAATAGATTTGGGGTTAAATCTTTTTGTATATATTTTTTTTTATCCCTCAATGAAAGCTTGGCAGTATTAGTTTTATTTTATTTCGAGTATGAAAGCTTGGTTTTTCATTAAAAAAAAAAATCTCTGTGCTTATGAACAAGCAAAAACCCATCATAAAGTGGACATTAGACAACATGGGGCATGTTAGAGTTCAACCCCGCAAAAAGGAAGGGCTGAAAGACTTGGAAGAATTAGGGCTGGGCTATGGGCCATTCCATGTAAATGGTTGTTTTATCTAAGAGATGAAAATTAAAAAGAGAGGGTTGCCAACTTTTACGGATTTTGCTCCTGGTACAAAGTGTGTTTCAAGGATCGAGTAATGATAGGTAGATTGGCGTGGTGTATTTATCATTATGTAGTAAATGTGTTAAGAAGGGAGTGATGATAAATATGTGGGTTAAGGGAGTCCAGGTTGGGTAAAAATTGAGCTAATATTTGATGATTGGGATTGGGAGATTGGGGTAGGGGCCTTGGGGAAAGGCTCTCCAATTTCTTCTTCAGTTTGACTTTGATTCCTATCAGATTATTACTTTATAGATGTCCCTGATGCTTAATTGTGGCCGTTAGCTTTATCAACTTCCAGCAAAGGCAGCGCCTGAATGTTAAGGATCCTTTTATTAATTTTTTCTATGAACCCAATATGGGAATTGGGAATCGTTTCGCAGTGAAGGGTTATAGAAAGTCATACTTTCCCACGGTTGATTAAGGGAGATACGCTAAGACCCCGTTTTACTTAATAGTTGGAAGAATGAGGGAGAAACAAAATGGGAAAAAAATTTGTATGGTGAGAACAAAATTTCTGATATCACACTTACTAAAATTATTTTGAAGTTGAAGTTTGAATGGAGAGTACTTTATTGTTTTCTAATTTTAATCAATAGAACCACATTTAAATTGGTATGGGATTGATGTAGGTTGGTTAGATCATTTAGGGTTATCATTGTAATCTAACATGTGTCTTTTATTTAACCACCTTTGTAATTAAAGCCTATTACCCCATGTATAAAGAGCCAAAGGCTAAGGCTCCCCGTTTTGTGAAAAACTTTTCCAAAGATTATTAAATACTGTCCTAAGACTTTTTGGCTCCACTAGACTTAAAAACCAAGGATTAAGACGATAACTTAAAGTGACAGAGAGCAAATGAGAAGCAACAGTTGACTGTAAATGCTTGATGATTTTGTGTTACAGCGAATGGGTATAAATACCCTAAAATTTACAAGAGAGGGGCAATAACAAAGGCCACGTAAACAATCCTAACCACATAACAGCTTGTACAACTAAAAAGCTGAAGAATAACCTATATAATATTTATTGCAGAGTGGTAGCATCTGCCAAATTGAATGGTTAATGGAAATATTTCCATTTTCCATTCAATTTTATTGCGGAACTCACCAATTGGAAATCATTTTTCATTCTTTCATGAATTTAGTAAACTATAGGAACGAGAATGTGGGAGAATGCTCCGTTCCATCTTTCTCTTTTCACTGTAAAGAGAAGATCGACTTTATCCTTTCCTTGTTTCTATCTTTTTCATCGGACCTTCCTAAATAAGAAAGCTGTAAATGAAGCTGTTTTGTTCTTTAAATTGTTGATTGATGGTGATGACTTTGTCTAGAATTTTTGGTTTCATATTATTATTTCCAGGTTTGGTACAGTAATCCATATTTAAGAGATTGGTTGGAGAAGCATGCTGCTGCATCACAGTTGGACAAACTGAAGTGGGCCTATTATCTGATTAATAAGACTCCATGGTATGTCTTCTGCAGATTAGTTATAGTTTTTGAACGTCTATGCTCTTTCTGCTTATGCGTGTACTAATGTGGAGTCAGGGTTGGGCTTGTTGAAAGTTGCTGCTTTCTGTATTCTGCACTGTGCTAAATCTTAATTTGTTTAAAAAAAAATTCATGATAAGTCTTCTTTAGCTATTTTGCTTTCTTAAATGCTGTGTATGGATTGATTTCTCCCCTATGAATACGTTCCATTTTCAACAGGTCATGCCTTGATGAAAATGAGGCATATCTGACTACTGCAGATTCAGCAATAAAGTTGCTTTCTGAAGCCACTAGGCCAGTTAATGGTTGGAAGGGTCTGGAATATAAAGCGGCATTTCCATCTCAGAAACCTCCTGGTGCAAACTTCTACCCTCCTGACATGGACAAGATGGTATGCAATGATTATACTTAGCTTGATTAGGACTTAAATTGATATGCATTCATATAAAAGAAAAGAAAAAAAAAAGATGCAGTGAGTGCAACTTCTTGTTACAATCTTGTAGGAATTCATACGATGGAAGGACAGTCTGACGGAGGACCAGCAAAATGTTGTTGCAGGATTCTTCAGCGTCATTAGAAGACATAGTGAATCTAGTTCAGATTTGTCTATTGGCAGTAGTGGTCTTGGTAGCATAAATCGTTTGGAGGGTTCTACATATAATTTGTATAATGTACCTTTTTCCCAAGAATATAATTCTTTTCTATCAGAAGCTGCTGAGTTATTACATAAAGCAGGAGATATAACTAGCTCTCCCAGGTAAGAGTTTTCATAATTTTACATTTCACTTTTATTTTCTTAATATCTGAATCTATACCATTATGCTTACAATGTTTTCTGAAATCTATTTCCTTTCTATAGTTTGCAGAGGTTACTGCATAGCAAGGCTGACGCATTCCTCTCAAATGATTACTATGAATCAGATATAGCATGGATGGAATTGGTTAGTTTAGCAAGTCCGTTACATTTGCAAAGTGATGCTGTGAATGCATTATATATTTAGTTAATTTGTTAGACATGTATTGCTTGCAATTGGGATCCTGGACGTGAATGTATAGGAATTTCTAGCTACAATTCTCATTTCCAATGTATCAGTTAATTAAAAGACTAGAAATTTAGAAGAATTTCCTATGATTTGAACAATTCCAAGAAGATGTATATTGTACGCTATAACAAAGAATTTTGATCTGTCAACTTATTCTCAAATATTCCTTGATTTTTTGACATGGATTGCTTGCACTTGGCGATCCTGAAAGTGAATGTATATGAATTTCTAGGTACAGTTCTCATTTCTAATGTATCAGTTCATTAAAAGACTGGAAATATAGAAGAATTTCCTATTATTTGAACAATACCAAGAAGATGTATATTGTTAATTATACGCTATTACGAAAAATTTTGATGTTTCAACTTATTTTCAAATATTCCTTGATTTTTTTAGTGAGTTTTGTTTTGCTTTGTTTTTCTTTTTTGGGTTGAATACTTTGAATCGTCAAAAAGCATGAACTTGTCTGATTTTCCAATCTGCATGACAATAAATATCTCAAAATGTGAGATCCTACATTGCGTTTGACTTGTTAGGGTTCTCTTCCCTGTTCACCCTCTACATAGTCCCCCCAAATTAAGAATAAAAATCTCTCATCGTGGTTTTTCTCCCTGATCTAGGGTTTTCACGTAACTCTGTATCTTTTCTCTCTTCTACCTTTTTTTCAATATGGTATCAGAGCATGGCGACGAAACCCTGGCCGTCATCGATGAGAACAAACCAGAGACTCCGACAGCAACCTCCGTTGGAATGGGGGGAGCCATGAACGTCGAAGTTGCCACAACCATACGAGAAGCCATTGAACATTATTTTCACGCCGCGCTACCTTAAATCATCTGATCAGTGTCAGATTCGAACTCCAGCTGGTGGACTTCCTCAGTAGACCCGACCGAT